>NC_053423.1:10717929-10922929 GCF_016859285.1 Xiphias gladius | reverse complement strand
GCGCCCACATCACACTTGTAAGTTGCACCGTGATTGGCTTCCAGCTGTGAATCACAAAATGCTACCAGTACTTACACTTCTTAAACTCGGCTGTAAGGTGAGCGCAGAGAAATTCTTCTCCTTCAGCACATGAATGTGAAGGAACATCTACAGGATCCGCTTTATCAGTAACTCAGTAAACTTATTTATTTTTAATCATCATCATAATTAAGGCGTGATGGAGACACATGAAACTGTCACGCACAGGTATTTTTCAACGTTGTGATAAAATCTGATAACTTAGAAGAGGACTAAAATGAGCTCCGCATCACTGAGAACATACTGTAAAGCAGCCCATTAGCAGATGATTTCTTTATTATAGACATGTTAATTTGATTTCTGGTGGCCCAGACGTGGTATTTAGATAGCTGGTGTTGTATAAAACTGAAAACACCTGTGGAACTATCACCTTTGAGACTGATTAAAAAAAAAAAAAAGGAACAGGAAGTGTCTTCTTAGTGTCATCTTTTTGTCCCACAACTTTTTCTTTATGCTTAATTGCAATTCAACCAGCTGTTTGTCTGTAGCTCGCATCATCACAGATTTAACACCCACTTCTCGTCATCTGAAGCAAGCATGCATGCACATACACACACACACACACACACACACACACACACACACACACACATACACACACACACACACACACACACACGCGCGCGCGCGCACACACACACACACACAGGCAAAGGTAAGTCAGTGGTGGACATGAAGCTGCATATTTATGACACATTATAAGAGTGAAAGATATGATGAGCCTGTCAAATCTAAAGCCAGGGGATTTGCAAACAAACCCTGCTGCCCTCAAACCAGGGGGAAAGACAGAACATCCACCTGGGAGAGGGACAAGAGTGGATAAACACAGTCTACCCATGGAATGTTAGCCATCTTCCAACGTTGAAAACAACATTTCCTCAGCTACATTTGATGTGCACGTCTGCTCACATAAGTTAATTAGATTAACCCTAAATCTTACTGTTTAAAAAATAATGTAACTTTCCGGGCAGGGAAAGAGAATAAATCCCTATTTTGGTTGTCGGTGACAGATTTGGCCCATTTTTCAACAGTTCAACAGACTTCTCGCTTTTTTTCTCCACATCCACACCTGGACAAAAGTCACTGTGAACATGCAATAGTCGTATCAGAAATCCCTCCTGGCAGAACCCTCGCTTTGACTGGTCACATTTGAGGTTGTGCTGCAGATGGTATTGTGGTTAGAGGACTCTTAAGGAAAAAGCAAATCCTCTTCGCAGAATCCCGTCATTATGGTCAGTTGTGGTGATGACGGAAGGTGGGGGATGAATGAGGAAAATGGAGCTGGGGAGGCAACTGTTTCGTGGGACATGCTGTCTGGTGAATCTAGAGGGTAATGATGCCACAGAAAAGGCTGTGTGTGTTGCCCCTGCTGTTGGTGTCTGTGCGCAGTTTGTATTTAATAGGACGTCACTGCATCAAATCCTGGCATGAAGGAATGTAATTATTTTTTTGTCATGGAGATACAGAAAACAAGGAAACAGCAGACGAGGCTGGAATGATTGTTCACATTAAAGGTTAAAGACTATGGGGTGCCATTCTGATAATTATGGACAATAAAAGAAGGTATGGAAGCACATTTTATGTGGTCTCTAACATACCTACGATTGCTTTCATATCTTTTCAACAGAGATTACTGGCTATTCAGTTAAAAACAAAACAAACAGTGCATTTCCATTGATTTTGAGCAGCAAAATCATAATCTGCAAACACAGACAACTCTTTGGTGTCTCAGCAGGAAATAAGACCATAAAAACTTAAATGGGCCATATCAGTGGGTGATGCTTTTTGGAGGTGTTAATGAATTTGTCACAGACTCTGTGGGTTCACTGAGTGTTTTTAGGAGTCTTTTCATTCATAGGTGTCTGATTTTAATGTAGGCCTCGAGCTGTGAATTGGGAAATGTGCCCATATCCCAATAAAATCACCATGGAAGCTGTCAAAGACTTCTTCTTTGTCAGTGGAGCAGTACCAGGATTTGTCTCTGAATGACATAATCATTTAAGGGAAGACTGAGCTGCAAAGTTTTTATTGAAAAAATGTTTATAAATTCTCTTTAAAGACAGTTTTTTTTTTAATATTAAAGCTGCCATAATCAATGTTTTTGTATTATCAATATGTCAAACGACTAGCAAGACTTGCTCATAGTGATCAAAGATAATTAAAACCCAACTCTGCAGTTCTTCTCAGCTGCCCCAAAGTGGCCAAAAACTCAGTTAATGCTCATTTAAAAGGCTGGGTTGTTAACTAATATTTTGTTGCCCGATTGGGTTTCTTGCGGGTGGATTTTGTTGTTTTATACCATTTTCTTAAGGTTTTCTTTCAAGGTTTTTGTATGGACTTGGGTGCTCTTTGACACAACTTGGACAGTATGGACAGGAGGAATGATTACAGCAACCAATAACTCTTTCAAAATACATACTGACTTGTGAATATTGTATTGCGTTTGACTTGAACCTATCCTTTAATACCACCTTCCCAGAACTTAATGCATAACTATATACCTTTAAGATTCAGTTTTAACAGTCAGCTGATCAACTGTTTCAACATTAGGGTGTCCTCCGACTGTCACATTTTTTAGCTTTACCTACTTTGACAAGTCATAATGTCTGCTTTCAAAAATGAGCAGTTTTGAGATTTCAGTGATGTCTTACTACGATTAGCGACAAAATACTTTTAAAAACCTGGATCTCAAATAGCTAGACACCTAATTGTCATAAATCTGTACTGCAATAAGTGCAGTAAGTGTCTGCTCATATCCTTTATCAGTTACCAAAAATATATCCAGTTTAATTTTGCAGGAGGTATCAAAAAGACAGATTGTTCCTCACCTCCAGTTTGCATACAACCTGCTTATTCAGGACTTTTTCAGCTCTCCTGTTCAACCCAAGAGGGTTAGCATGTGGTGGATCAGCTTTCCTAAATGTAATATATATTAAAAACTCATTATCAAGCAGCAAATTCAATTGCGCCAATGTGTTTAGCTACCGAGTCTGCAGAGAACTGCTGAACAGGAGCTCAATATAAAATCTTTGACCTCTAGGAAGCTGGTAATTGAAGCATACAGTCAAAGAAGAGGACGAAGAGGCTCCAGCTCAGACTGATAGCTTTATTTTTATTTATTTTATTTAATTTCAGCACTTTTCAACTCAGCTTGGAGGAAAAGAATCATCATCTGGCATAAGAAAAAATAGGCATTTGTATTTGACAAATCATTTTTAATCTTCCCAACCTTGATGAAAAAGGATTCTGGAACATTTGCAGGAGGGTGAAAGCAGTAGATTTATTTACAGCTATGAGTTATCTGCTACAAAAGAGATGCTGTTCTCCAACAAAAAAAGCCAAGTATGAAAGGCAATGGTCTGTGGACACCAACTAGAATTCGTCAATATTTTGCTAAAATGCTTAATAATCATAGAAATTAGTATGCACTTCAAAAATCAATTACTGCACCACTACTGGAGCCAAGGCAGGGTGAAATTACATTAAGACTGTATGAGCAGGATGTGTGGGGAAAGAACTGTAATGACTATTAGTAAGCTTCTGCATGCATGTCCACACACAACACATATGTTGACTAATAAATCCCCTGTTGGCATTTCTCTGGGAATCAATTGGCAAACTATACCTGCAAAGGCCTCCAAAACATCTCAGAAGTACAAGTATGGAGTTGTCTGACTTGTTTGATTATACAACAGCTACATGTATTTGGGAGCCAGATGGATGGTGAGGAGCAGGCCAGATTCCCATCACCAGACACATCAATCTTAGGTGTGTGCTTGGAGGGGAGGGGACATTATGCTTTACCCAACAGAGGGTGATGAATGTTGGGGAAACTCTGATGCCATGTCTCGGCAGGGAACCCAGCTGACATGTTTGGTCTACAGATTAAACAGACCAAACGCTGACATCTCAGAAATGGTGTATCTTAAAATAAAAATTCTGTTCAGTTTGCATGCAGTCTGTCACTCCTGGGTTCATTTCTGTTTGCAGGTTTGGTATTTGTTAGCACTTCATGAAACCGAACACACTTATACTACTGTTGTACTGTAATGCAGGGGTACTGTTATTTAGGATCCTCAAGATGTCATTTAAGGACTTAAGATGTTACTAACAGTAAAGGAAATCAGGGAAAACATATTTCCGTTTGACAAAATTAGGTTCATTTTCTCAGATTTTGCTCCAATAATTGCTTCTTTTTTTTTTTTTACCATTCAATATGGTGAATTTTAACTACAAAATTATTCCAAAGATTTGTTTTTTTTTTTAAATATGTAAAGGTTGAACTGATTCAAACTGGTATATATATGCAACCTGTGACGAGGGGTCCATATTGTTTCGTTCATTTTGGATCAACATGTATAAACCATATTGTTCAGATGCTAGGGGTTTTCTTGAGCAATAACAAAGCATCCCCTCATTCTATAGACAAGGTTGATTTTTTTTGGGGGGGGGGATAATATCACGAATAGCTATAATGGATTTCATGTTTCTGACTTTGGGGACACTGGAACTTAAAACAAGATTGCTTAAATATTCACTTACTGCTTAACCAATGTCAGAAACCCAAGATGATTTGGTTCTGCGCCAAAACTTAGAGAATAATTTGTAAACCATATAGCTGGATCTCCACAAGATGGTCTTTATACTACCCTTCTGCCAAAGCTGTGAGATCACTCTGAAGGCATTTCAGCAAACAAAGCCCACCTCCACAAACAGACTGTAGAAGAATAAATGCTGCTGAGTCAACACCAGAACTGGAGGTGTGGGTTGCTCGAGTACTCTGAAACATACAGTATTCTACAAGTGGCTGTTGTATCGGCAGTTTATCAGTTTAATTAAAGCAGTCAGAAAAATGACCCCCGCCCCCCAGGTTTTACGATAAACAACAGTTCAATTATAAATTAATAGAATATATTTACACTTACCTGTACCCCAAAATAGGAGTGCCAAAGTAGCTTTTTTTGATATTTTATTAGATATGCGAATCTGCCACCAGAGGGCGTCTAAGATACTCCCCCTAACCTACACCCGCACCTACAGTATGTTGGGGCTTCGGACTAACTGTGTTGTGATCATTTCCTGTCATGTTAAATATTAATTTAGAGTAGTATACCTCAGTATTTACTATATAACATTGAATTCAACAACATTACTTAACTACATTACAAAGTCATTGCACATGTCGATATTTTAAAATCAGTGCAGTAATTTGATAGCAACTTATAAAATCACAACAACATGACTTTTTGACAAATGGTCAAAGGCAGCTTCCTACATAGAATTCATCTCTTTCTGAACGAGAAGCACGTTTAAATGTAAACTCCAATCGATCACCATTGAGAATGACAGAAAATTACCCAGCCTAATGTACTGCAGCTTATGAAATAACCAGAGCAGGGTCGATTCATCTCAAACCCTCTAAACTACACCAAAATCTTTTACAATCGGTATCATATTGCATCTATTAATGGTCCAAGAAAGAGCTTTGGTATAATTGAAAGTCAACCACTGAGTCTGTTTGTAGCATCGCAAACATTTGTCATGTCGTTTCGTGATTAAAATAAACCCCGAGAATATGTTTCTGCAAAAGTGTAATTAGACTGAATGATTGATTATCACGGTGGTCAATACTGATATGAAATGTAGAACAGCTTTAACAGAAAAAGAGCAAACAGGTTATACCTCATAAGATATGTTCTCTTAAGGTACTGCATTATGCTTACTTTCATTAAAACTGTTCGTATGTTTCAACAAGTCAGTATTTTGCTTTGAGAGAGTCCTAAACTACCACTGACATGTTTTGGATGAGATTCAACAAACCTCTTTTTGCCTTGTTACTTTCTTCACCTCTCACTTGTATTTTTATTGATTGAAAAGTGCATGTAGGAAAGAAAAGTGCACCTCAAAGGGCAGGAAGTCAAAATAAGCTTAACCTCAATTCCCAGAACCACCTGTACCATTATAAGCAGTAGTGATGATTTCAAGATTATGTAGCTTTTGAGAACCTGAGTGCAGACTGTCAGGATGACATCCCCTCGCATATTGCTCCTTAATAGATGATTTAGCTTTGGTTCTTAATAGCAAAGGGCCTTGCCAGATGTATTACCTTTTATTACTATTTATAGCCAAGCCGGATGGGTGAGCAGTTTCCTTTGATATCTTCCATAAATATTTATTGTCTGAAAAATCACACAGCGCTTCGACTATTCTATTATAACAGATGGAACAAAGCACAGATTTAGGACAGTCAGGATATTCTAGAAACACAAAATACTTGGAAATTAATAGCCTCCCTCCCTCAGTGGGGCTACAGAAAAATGATTTCTCTAGTGGTGCATAAAGTACGTTATCTGAGAATACTAAACTGGTTGTATTGACCAAAAAGAAAATAAAATCCTATTCAATAACTGAGGTCCGGGAGAAAATGTGTGAGTACACACATGCATTTGTGCATGGATGAATTCCAGTTTGTGCTCATTAATTGTCTGCATTACACTATAACTACACTGTAACTGGTGAAAATATTTCAGGAAGCTTATGATTCACTTTTTGTAAACCTGCAGCTTCCTCTCCTCTAAGCGTGGAGCAATGTGTTGTTGAACCTGCCACAGTAAAATTTTCTGCTCCAAGATTGTTTCCTTCCTGATTAAGGGCTGAAGCAACCAAGTTTGGCTCGAGTGCCTTGCAAAAATATCAGCTGATAAGGAGGGAAAACAGCAGCATTACTAAGGAACGGAAGAGAGGCCAAGAGATGCAGTGAAAGTGGCTGCTTGAAAGCGAAGAAACCAGTCATGCCTGGCCGTAGTGTTGTTGTGCTTCGGTAAAAGTAATGAAGACTCTCTTGAAGGTTATATGGATACACTGCAGGGGTTGAAGAAGTTGCGGCCAACCTATTTTGAGTTAGTTAACTATTCAAATAACACACAATACAATTATTTACCAACAACAGCAGCATTAAAGTGCAAAAAATGTCACAATACTTTATAAAATTCTGTTTATTTTATCAAAAATTGAGCTTATAAAACAGTGAGGCAAATAGGAAAGGTTACAATGTAATACTTATACAAAACATACATTCCATAGATACAGTATCAAAATACACAGCCAGAAACATTAGTTCAGTAGTAACAAACTTCATCAACAACATACAGTAAAAACGCATTTTCTTTTATGGCATTACAAAGACAGTCGAAATGTGTGTATGTGCCTCTAAAGACTCTTCCGGTAAAAAGAAAGACCTGGTCAACATTGTGGCATACACAGAGTCAGTTCAATACATGTTAGTTTCCATTAAGGGCTTGTCCAAGTGTTCCTCCCTGAGAACAAGTGTCAGACGTCTGAGCCCGTAAGAATCCTGTAATTATGTCTATACCGCCTCATGCGACGCATTCTTCTGTAGCCTGTGTGCTTTATCTCTCCTGGAACAAAAAAAAAAGTATTACAATTTATTTGTAAGATAGCCTATAACTCTAATGCTTGTTGACTTTCTAGACTTATGATTAAGCAAACAGAACTTCATAAAGCCAGATTTTCTTAAGTTCCCTCTCAGTCATAATTTAATTATTAGCTGCAGTGCATAAATGGTTTTGAGGTCATCATCTATGACTGTATGCGAATGGTTTCTTCAAATGCCAAGCACTTTTTAAGGCTGATAAAGAAATCAGCTGCGCATTATTTGGGCTCCTCCTAATTCCCCTGTGAATTTCTGAAATCTCTCCAAATTTAAACCGGTGCTAACTGGCGATCCAGATACTGTAATTATGGAATTAAGGAGTCTGCAAATTTTTTTCTCAAATTATCATCTTCAGTTACAGGCTTTTCATTGTAGATTGTGAAACTTCCACCGCACGCATTCACCATTCTCATACTCACACACCTTTAACACACACATCCATGCAGCTGTGCCTGGAGACGAAGTTGTTGCTGCTCCCTCCACAGCCTGAGTAGATGAACTCCTCGCACATCTTGGTGGCTGTGTTGTAGTAATACCGAGTTATGGAGGCTGAACACCTCCCTTTGTCCAGAGGATCCTGGCAGAGCACAGGAACAGCTGTAAAATAAACCACAAAAAAAAAATCAGACCACCAATCATAGTCTTTGAAGAGAGAGAGCAATGAGAAAAATGAAGTTTTCGATTGCTTTTTTACAGGGCATGATGAAGCTTTCTTTCCTTTCATATGAAGTTCTTTCTCAGTCAATCACACCTGAAATGCTTTTATGTTCCTTCTTCTTTAACAATAGAATTCAAAATTCAACTTCAAATCAAATCATTTCAGGTATGTCAGTGTTTATCAGTACCACTGCACCCCCCTAGTCCGTGCATGCAGACAGCCAAGGTGCAACATGTCAGGATTACTCAGTGGCAGCACATTCGGATATTTAAGTTTCTACTAACTTTTTTGTGGATTGCAGTACTCCATGCAAGAGGTCTTGTCTGGGAAGCGATTGGGGTTCCCCTGACAGCCACCATAAGAAAAGAGCTCGCACTGCATGGTGGTCATGTTGAAGAAGTAGTTGTGGAGGAGGGCACGGCAGGGTCCCTCCTCTTTAGGTAACCTGCAGATCGGGGGAAACTCTGGGGAGAAAAAATGATCAGATTTGAGGTTGGGATTGGATCAAGTGGCATCTTAGTGCGTTTGTGCCGCTTTTGCACTGAAAGATCTAACTTTAACTGGTTTAGAATCGAGTCTGCATTTTGCGATTGTCTTAGTTTTCATTTCCACGTGTATGCTACTCACGATGTGAACTCACTTGGAATTCTGAAACATGTCTTCTGGCACTCCGGAAAGCTTTTGAAGTTGTTGGCGTTCCCTTTGCACCCTCCAAAGTAGAAAACCTCGCACTTTTGGGTGCCTGTGTTGTAGAAATAGCGCTCAATTTCTCCCCTGCACGGCCCCGCGTCCACTTGAAGGAGACACACGCCTGAAAGCGGCAAGGATATTGTTAAAGAAATACTAAACCACCGGGGGGGGGGTCGTTAAGCTGTAGAAAGATCAAATGATGTAGAGTAAAACAGAGTACAGAGTAAAACAGGCTGAACAAACGACAAAAATACTGTCAAGTCCCCTACACCCATTACCTTTAGACGACAACGCCAAAACGTTGTAAAATGAGGAGAAAAGTGTCAGCAGCGCTACGATGCAAAACTCCATTGTGCAGCTTTTGCTCCGACTCCCTTGTTTTGGGCGCTACCGAGCAGATCCAGCTTTATAACTATGTGAGCGCTTTCCCAGCGGAATTTAGGGGCGGAGATGCAATGACTCATTTCCAAAAACAACGAGGCTACAGACGTATTGAATTCGCCAATGACTCCGGAGAAGAACTTTTTTTTTTGGGTAATATTTGCGTAGAGGACTGTCAGTGTAGTGACTAAGAGCATATTCAACCCCATCTGAAAGGAAATTTACACTCTCTTGTCGTCTCTCCTTTAGGAAAGTCAGGCAGCCACTTCACTTTGTCACAAATGATGACGATGGTGTGGATGATGGTGATGATGATGATGATGATGTACAGAGATCCAGTAGCCCAACTCTAGAGCATCCCTGTTAATTTCCCACAGAGCATGTGTTGTCTATAAGGGACCAATCACTCCTGTGAAATAATATCATATCTTACTTGTCTGATATTTCCTGCCAAGTTCCCAATGCACCCCCCTGACTGGATCTGATGACTCCCAAATACACTTTCACTTCTCAAAACACTGTCATCTCCATTTCTGGCCGTCTGGTCTCCGTAATCTTTTGCTTTGCTTAATGATTGCAAAAGCCCCCAGCATGGTAAGGAAACAGTAATGTCTGGCTCCACTACATGCTCAAGTCCCCCCTTCCTTAGCACTGAAAGCAGCATTGTCTGAAACTAAATGCATTATAAAGTATAGCTCTTTGGTTTTAAATATGCACATAATTCTACTGCTTTGGTCCATCTTTTCCTAAGGATCCAAATGCAGAATCGAATCCAGTTATTACAATTCATCAAAGGTTGTCTTAATGTTGTCAGGACAATGATGTGTCTCCACCTTGACAGGTGGAGGCTAAATACAGATTAGTCGTCTTATCACAGTGACCTGATAAACGAGGCACCAGCCTTTAACCCATATCTGGGTTTATAAAGAAAATAGAGGCACGATAGTGAAAATTTTATCTACAACATAGTAAAACTAAAATTCCTTTTTTTTTTCTTTTTTTTTTTTTACATATAATCAAAGACCCCAGTGTGATCCGCTCCCTCCTTCGATAGCATACTTTAGAAACTGGCCTGATCATACAGTAGGGCCTTGTTTTAATCAGATTAGCGGATTAGGATTGTTTATTCAGATTACTTTATAACCCAGATTGAGGGAGAGGAGAGGGATTCTTCAGCAGGATTCTGGGAGTGAAGGACTGCTCCCTGTAAGCATTCGTAAGTACATCTCTATTCGTTCTATTACATTTTATTTTAAATTGTGGGGTAAAATCATTCAAGATAATTTGTCTGTCATAAGAGGGTCAATATATTGCAAAAAATGCTGAATGTTTCCTTTTTTGGCAGAGCATGCCGGTCATTAACGTGGATGACCTCACGGACAAGGACAAGGCTGTAATGGAAGTAAACCAACTTAAAGTTGAAGTGAAACTTGAGAGGTGGTTGGTAAGTTCTTTACACTGAGGTGATGAATATGTCAGTGCCTTGCTTTTAAAGATACCAGAGAGAAATTAGGTTTCCATACATTAATCCTTGATAAATAGCAAATAATTGTTAACCTGTTTGAATGGAATCATACAAAGTGTAATTAATGCAAGCAGGACCAGCATTAAAAACTGAAATAAATTACTGGATAAAACTGCTTTAACACCTTTGTCTGAACACTTTAGACATCTAAATGCTGTGAAGAAATCAAGGAATACATTCAGGCTGGAGTGGAGGAGGACACCCTTGTCAAAGGCATTTCAGAGGAGAAGAACCCCTTCAAAGAGAAAGGTGGCTGTGTCATCTGCTAGACTGGACCTGAGGAGCTTTTCATATCTCAGATTAGCACCCAAGGACATTCTCCCTCCCCTTGATAAAAAGAATTTGACTGAGAAGGCTAGAAGGACATAATAAAGAAAGATTTATAAAACTTCATGAGTTCCCATGTAAACGACTCCCAATCTTCTGGCCAGATTTGTAGCCTTATGGTTTTATTCTTTGAAAAGATGCAATATAAAAGAGTTGTATTTGGCAAGGGTTACATAATGCTTCTCTCTCATTTGGTGTATATAGTCTGAGCAAATGAACCCATGTGTTGTTTCATACACAGAAGCAACTGTCATTAAATGTGCTTGTTTATAACTCAGCCTGTCTCTGTCATTCAATCTGCGAAGGTTTTTCATAACAGGGTAGAGATTTAACACCTTTAGAAAACCGAAAGAAAATTGAATCCAAAAGATGCCTAGAATGGTATAAAAGTAACATTCAAAATTTCTAAAACACAGCAAACTGTAGTGCAAAATGACTACCTGTGATATAGACATTTAGTAAGTGGGGTGAAACATGCAAACCAGCTGGTATGGTCCTTCAACACCCAAAATGAGGCATGTTTATTCGTGACCCTTCGTCACATCACTGAATGTGTCAGCAGTTCCTCTAAAGAGTGACTTCCCCTTCGCAGGTTGTTTCATAGAAAAATTATTTAGAGATTTGAAATGGTAAACGTATGCAGAATTTCAAAAGACAATGCTTTTGTTCAGCAGAAATACATTGTTTTCAGATTTAATTTCATTTTACTTTGAAGTCAAGTCGAATTCCTAGTCTGCGACCCCTTAGATTTATTTTGTGACCCCTTCAAGGGTCCTGATCCCTTGGTCGAGAAATCTGCTTTTACTGTAATAGATGTGATACTGTAAGTTGTGGACGCTTTGTCAGAAACTACTGGTTAACCTATTTTCTGTATAATTAATGTTGGTATACCCCGCATGATTGAACCGTTGACGTCCGTGATGTTGGTCAAACATTACAAACATGTTCATTTTCACCGGGGTTCAGGTTTTATCCCGGGACACAGCGCTACCTGCTTCTCCAAGTGCATTACAGTCAGACCTGCAGCCTGCGCATGCGCATGCGCACACACACGCTGCTGTCAACAGAGATGGCGCTGCGCGAAGGAGCTCTACGTTTAAATCTGCTGGTCCACAGCCGTCATTTCTACAAATTCACTTCAGTAGTTGGTGTCCGGTCGTTGTCTGAAAATGTGTCATCTAAACCCGTAACAGCCAGTCCCACAGAGACCACGGGTGACCATTTAATCTACACACAAGAGCACTTTGCATTAAAGGAGTCCCTCAGAAAGGTATGCAGGACATGCTAACATGGCAGCAATCTTTGACGTTAGCATACCAAGAGAACGCTTGTTTTTACTTTTGCCAGTGATAATTTATATTTTAATACCCATAAGTGTTCGCTAGAAAGGACCAGTGATATTCCTCTCAACGTACGTCTAAGAGGCAGCGCAAGGGCAGTAAAGTGGGTGAGAGGTCACATTGCCAGCTTGTCATATAGCATTTCCACTCAGTTGTCGATGGTCGCAGTCGCTAGTCTGTGTTATAGCCTCACCACAAAGAAACGAACCGACGAAGTTCAACATTAAATTTGTTTTGACGGTACTACAGTCGAAAAGGAGTGTTAATGTATCATCCCCAAATGGGTGCATAAGCCTAAATACAGGGTAAAGAGCCAGTCGCACTGAGGCTAAACATGTTTACGATACCAAACACAGTCTCTGGCGTTTTTGTTTTCATGATAACATCCTACACTGATTAATGTCCGCCCTCCTGTTGCCAGCATGTGCAGCATGTTTGCTTTTCCACGGGTTTACCCCAAGATATGGTTACACTTGTCAAGTCAGACTTTTAACATCTGGTGTCACATGCCAGGAATCAATGTGTGCCTGACAGGCCCGGATGCAGACAATACAGTTAGGGTCATAAGTATTTGGACCGTGATGCAATTTTCATAATTTTTGCCTCTGTACAGCACCACGGTCGATTTGAAACAAAACCATCAAGATGTGATTGAAGTTTAGACTAATGAATGTATTCATGAAGGCGTCTTTTGATTGAAGACCTCCTCGAGAGTGTTCATGACCTGGATAGATGTTGTGAAGGGTTTTCCTTCACCAAGGAAGGAATTCTGTGATCATCCAGTTCTTCTGTGGTCTTCCAGGCCGTTTGGTGTTGCTGAGCTCGCCAGTGCATTCCTTCTTTTCAAGAATGTAGCAAATCGTTGATTTGGCCACTCCTAAAGTTTCTGCCATCTGTCTGATAGATTAGTTTTTTCAGTCTAATGATGGCATCCTTCATTTCCATGAAGACATCTCTTTGGACAGCATATTGAAAGTGAACAGCTACCAAATGCAAATTCAACACTTGAAATCAACTCCAGATGTTTTATCTGCTTAGTTTGACTTGAAATAACAAGGGAACAGACCACACCTGGCCACGAGACTGATTGTCAGTCAATTGTCCAATTACTTTTGGGCCTCTGAAAATGAGGGTCTATGTATAAAAATGGCTGTAATTCCTAAACTGTTAATGTTATATTTTTGCCAAACCCCTTGAATTAAAGCTGAAAGTCTACACTTCAATCACATATTGATGGCTTTGTTTCAAATCCATTGTGGTGGTGTACAGAGGCAAAATTACAAAAATTGTATCACTATCTAAATACTTATGGACCTGACTGTATGTTGGCTTGTGTGGCATCTGAAATTCTACACACTCTCGACTCACCACCCTGTGATGATGTTATCATAATGAAAGAAATGGAGACAGGGGTCCCCAGACTTACATATTAATCAATTCTGCAAAAAGAACACATTTAACAGCTATTTTTAGGTAAAGTATGATGTTACATATAATAGTTTTTGCTTTGTTCCTTTGTAACTAGCTTGTATCTCAGAGGCTGATGTTTGCTAAACAGTATTAGCCTGCATCATAGAGTGTGTGAAGACCTTCTAGACTTGATTTGATTAGTATTAAGTCTGATTTCTCCGGTATTATATAGTAAATATTTCTCCTTTGGGTTTTTAAACTGGGTTAAGCAGTCTAGTCTTTTCTCTTTGCTTGGTCAAGGGTAAGTTTCAAAGACAGAAGATAAGTTAGGTGAGGGCTATAGACATTAACATACATAAAATGATTCAAAAGCCCATTGGCCCACTCATAATCATTCAAATGCTGAATTCAAAAGTGTAGGTCTTACTCCTCTTACAGAAATGTTTTATTTTTTCCAACTTATTCCGCTTGAACTTAGATGTCTCAGCTTTTTCTGCTTCAGTTAATGATTTCTGATATGCAGAGCTTTTGTTTCTTAGGAACTAAACATCAACAGATGCAAATTATGGTACAAAAAAATCAAAGCAAGTATTAGTAATCAGCCTGGCTCATTTTAGGTATAAATTGTTAGACAGACATAGGAGACAGGGGCTGCAAAAAATAACAACGATAGCCCAATTTATGGCAAGGAGTAATGATGTTGCGGTAAATGGCGTGAAGTTTGTTGTGTGACTAAACCTTCAAAGGATGCGAGGAGGTCTAAAATAAACCGGCACTGGGAATTTTTGGGAAGGATGAAAATGTGAAAAGGAAAGGGAGAACAATATGTTGTCAGCACAGGAAAGGGAACTTGAGGCAGTGTGGTTTATTAAAAGAATTCTCTGAAGGGTATTGTGTGTTTATAGATGGTATACAAATGGGGTTATAGGAAATCCTTTACTCCCTTGTCAGTATAGTTGTGTGTGTTACTTGGAGTGATGTATTGCGGTCATTTACAAATTAAATAAAAACTTCCATGCCAAGAAACTAGTCGGGCTTCCAGAGCCAGCCATCAAACTGGCCAAAGGCAGTGTGCATGTAATGTAAGCCGCTGTTGTTAATGAAGACACGAAGCCAAAAGAGATTTCCGTAGAATTTCTAGGAAGGGGCTATTCATGTGCAGCTACCCTTGGTTTCAGACAGGGATTTCCCTCCACACAAAGCCATTTTAGTCAGACATATCTAGGATGTTACTGGTATATGCTACAAGTAACAAATTACATTTTTATATTTCCATCTTGTTGAGTTTGCTAGTATCGTAATTAAAACATTATCCCAGACTTAAAAAAAAAAAAAAGCTTTTAATATATAAATTACACTAAAACACATACGTAGTCCAGAATGTAACGTCAGTATCAGCCAGGACCTCTTCATCATCTGTTGATTCCTCAAAATTAGCTGGCTCTTGGTGTTTGGCTGGACTGCAACAGGAGGCCAGCCCTATAAACGAGAATGTCGCTCACTGACAGAGTGATGAAGTTACACCACTGATCAGCCGGCCAAGTGTTGGAGTCACCCCCGTTGGCTGTTGTTTTCCACTCTTTTCACACCCCTGTAGCGACTTTTTTTCACAAAAGCACCTAGCGACAAATCAAGCAAATTTTTTTTTGGCCAAACTTTTGCTACTTTCCCTAGAATGGAGTCACCAGTATTGCCTCTGCAGACACACCTCTCTCTGGTTTCATTCTATTGACCGCACAGCAGCTGAGACAGACGTGAATGAGCCTCTAACTTTCTCTCTGAGCGAGAGTTTACAGCCGAAATCTTTTGTGTCTGGTGATTGTGTCAGACAACACTGCAGTTATAAAATCAGGATTTTAGCAGTGCAGAGCAGCAGCTTGGAAATGGCTTGGATGTGACTACTGGTTAAGATGTGGTCTTAATGGGCTGCGATTCAGTCACTATTTCATACTTGTTCCATTGTCTGACAACAGAAAAAGAAAAACATGTAAATTAGAACAGCTTTATTGGGAGTTAGGCTGTATTAAATTACTGTATATTTGAGCACAGAGAGTGGGGACAAGCAGACAGATAAAGGGTGGTCCAGTCACATTGTAGGTTTTGACCTAGTCTTGTTCTAACTATTTAAGATGCAGTTTTTGTCACTGGATCTAAGGTAGGGCTGGGACAAATAACCAATATCACAATATACTGTAACATGATAAAGTGACACTTAGACACTACTTTTACCACTTGTACTGCAGACATTTGTCCTCTGTACTGTTTTGCTTTCTGCTTATGCAGCTTCTTGCTAGTTTATGGCTGTTGGACATTTACTCGTTCTGTGCGCGTTCTGGACACTCAGTGTAGTCTCACGGAGCTGCTAGCATGGCTGTAGACCCCTAGTCTGGTTCATTTACACAAATGTAATGCATCTTGTGACTTATGGTAGCCTGTATTGGATGAATTGCATGCGTGGTAACATCACAATTACCACTGGCAATAGTGGAAGGCAATTTGGCTATATTCCTTTATAACAGTGCGTTTAATGCTATATCCTGATACTGGTATAAATTATGATATAGTAAATGTTCTCGTATTTAACTGTGACACAGTCAATAGATAAAATGAACAGATGGGAATATCTACTTTTTGCTAAACCTGACTAATGAATGAACTTCCTTACAAATCATGGTACTTCATCATATTGAATCAAATTATTTTGATTCAATATGATGAATCAAATTATTTTACAGTCATGCTAAATACTTTGCAACATTGCCCAATTTGAGAAATATGAGACTAGTACTACCAGAGACAATAAAGGGATAGACAACTTGGTATAAATGGTATAGTAAAATCTCTGATGGTTGACAGATTTCTTTTGTCTCAAAGTATATGTTGTCTTTTTGTTCACCTTAGATAAGTATCATAGTTCACAAAATATCTTGATAGTATCAAATCGTGAGTTGCATTTGTCAGAGAGCCCAGTCTTGTACTTCATGTGGAGTAATCCTGGGTGCCAGGGGAATAGCTCAGACTCCCCTGACTGGACAAAGTCCTGACCCTTTCTTTCTACAGTTTGGTGATGTGAAATTGTTCTGGTATGGAACATAAATAGTCCACAATAACCTTTTGTGAAGAGATGTAAGATTATTCCCTAATGACCTTTATGTTTCCTTTCCAGCAGCTTCTTGTCCCTCCTTTTCCCCTCTTCAGGATATGAACTTTGAACACAGATGAGTTTATCGCAGGGTAAAGAGGACCAGTACCTGTCGTTTTGCTTTTTTTGTGTTTGATGTTATGTGAGTTAGCTTGATTTTCACAGATTCAGGCCCAGGTGTTTGCCCCATATATCTGTTGAAAGTAGTATCCATGTCCATGTTTTCTGTCTGCCTTGTATTCAGATGTTTTTCAGCCATGTTTTTTTTGGCTGGTCAAATGCTGGCTGGTTTGGTTTTGTGTGTTTTGGAAGGACAAAATGAAAAAAAACAAAACACTGAATTCTTCACTACTTTCTTTTTTTTAGTTTGAAAGGTATAACACAGGCCTAGTCTACCTCACTGATGGTTGTGCATTCACTCTCACGCAGTGATTTATCAATGCTACACGAAAGAATAATCAAATAGGGTTTATGTTTCACAGTTCACATTATTGCACATGGCTTATTTAACTCCTTTTATTGGATGAGGCTTAAATTTGATGATTCCTATTTCTGCTAAATACCTCTTTTGTTTTAATCATTACTTTTAATTGGCTTTACCCACCATTTAGAACATATTGTACGGGGCAGAAAAACACATTTATGGAGTATATTATCATGGGTCTGTTGAAGCCATGGTCCATTAAAAATGTTTATGCATTTAAGTGAACAATACCAATAACAAACAAGTTATAGTTGTGTATAATATTTTGGCTTACAAGTGCAGAGCCATTTGTTGGAGGATGTTTTATTTCTCAAAAGCATTCAGCAAGAAACAGACAAGGAAAGTAATAGCAAAGTTTTTATTTTATATATTTATTTGTTGATTGATTTGCTTTAAATGGCAGGAACAGCACTTAATACCACCATTATTTTGTGGAAATTGTTGTTGACATACTATGCACTAAAACTTCCTGTTGACAAAGCCTGCTGTTCCAGGAAGAATTGTTAAAAAACACTGACAACAAAATGGCACAAACTGTTACCTACACTACAAAACTACAGCCTTTTCTCTGTGAAGCAGCTTGAGTTCCCACAAAAAATAGCACCACCGAATGAGGGTTTCAATAGATTGGTCATTCATAAGTGCTTCTCCAGTTGCCGACCACTTCGAGGTGCTCGAATTGAGTCTTGGCACCAAGGTTCACTCATTCCAAAACCAGGTTGTAACAAAGCCTCTGAAAATGAGGGACTATGTATAAAAATGGCTGTAATTCCTAAACAGCTAATGCAATATTTTTGTTAAATCTTTTGAATTAAAACTAAAAGTCTACACTTCAATTACATCTTGATTGCTTCGTTTCAGTACTGCTGTGGTGGTTTACAGAAGCAACATTACAAAAACTGTGTTACTGTCCAAATACTTATACTAAATACTTGACCTAATTGTATAATATTAGCTTGTTATTAAAATCAGAAACCAGCCAGTTAATGTCATCTGCCTCTAATATAATGGAAGTTGTTCCCTAACCAAAGCTGCAAATGTGTTGCCTTTTTTTTTTTTTTTTTTTGCTGTTCCACTCATAAAGCATATAATATAGTCATCTTTCATTGTCAGGCAGTTGTGTACCCCAGGTTTTGCGGCTGAATAGATGGAGTGGCTGCTAACCCAGAAGGAATTTCTCTTACAGGTCTCAGTACTGAGCTTTGTTTTTTTCTTGCTGTTCTAAATATCACTCCAGAGGTTTTTCTAGCCCAAGAAGAGAGTGTTGGGGAAAACTCTGAGCCATTAAAATATTGGCATTCAAATGGTCGAATGCAAAGATGCCAAATATCAGCATAACGTTGGCTAACAACTGCACCTGCTCGAAAACCCATATTCCAGATATGAGTTTTTTTGGATTGGACAACCCTGCCATTTTTTTATTTTTTGTTACGCACATTTTCACTGAATTCTGTTATGGTTTAGTTTTTAGTGCATTTTTTCTGCTCCAAAATGACTGGGATTTGGATTGAGGCCAAACCCCTGTCATTGTTTTATAAGCCTGCATCTTGTCATATTGTATTATGTGCCAAGCCTTGGTTATCAGAAGGGGACTGATAACATATATGGTACATATAGGAAATATCATCCTGTGCTCACTGTCACTGTATTTATCATTGTCATCATTATAGATTTACCATGTAATACATTTTTCAAGCCTGTTCTCTATTCATTGATGTGTAATACCTTGCTGTCTGCTAGAGATAGATTACATAGACTTAAGTAGAGACGAACACCACACAGCAGGAAACTCATGTATGTAGAACAATACATGTTTTATTTTTCCACTCATAATTTATATCCTTTTGGTCTTAGTTGTGAGACAGGAAATAGAATAGCAAGGTTGTCTTTTTTTGTAAGAATCATGTTGATGTAAAAAAAATAAATAAATAAAAACGTGCAAAAATATGCACATTTATGCTCAAAATTTTTCAAAAAAATGATAAACATAATTTTGTGCATACTGTAAGGTACACACACACACACCCATAAACACACATAAGTATATCATATCTTTCCCCTGTTGTGTTTGTACTATAGATCATCGACCAGGAGATCAACCCCCATGTAGATCAGTGGGAAGCAGAAGGCAAGTTTCCAGCCCATAAAATCTTCAAAATCTTAGGAAGTGCCGGCTTTCTGGGAGTCAACAAACCAGTTGGTAAGAGTGTTAGATTATCTGATAGTATTCACTAGAGTATAACACTCATTTTCATAAACACACTTTCGGGTGACGCAGTAGGCTGGTCATTAGCACCTCACAACAACAATCTCCAAGGAGTTGCCCACTGCTGTTAGGGAGTTTGCCGTGAAATTACTCATATGAATGAAAGTCTGCCTTTTCTTTGGCCATCTTTATCTTTGCTGGATCTGCAATTGCCTAGCAGTGCATGCTGGGATATGTTCCCACCCCTGTGACTCTTAAGTGAAATTTAAGACTGCCTAAATGTGAGTGATTTTGTTGTTTAAATCATAGACAACAAGAGTTTAATTAATCTTGTGGGTTTTTGTGCATTATCGGGAGCAAAGCAATAGGAAAAAGTCTGTTTGATTTAAAGACCCAGAAGCCTCTCTTATTTTGGAGAATGCTTGTTTCCTGTGAAAGGATCTAAGAAGAAGATAAGCCTCCCAGGAAATGATAATAACCATTGCATCAAAGTGCCAAACTCAGTGCACATTTTTTGCTGTTGGAAACAAAAGCCTTTTGCCTGATGGTGTCTCACAGATGGCTTTAATTTTCACAAACCAACACAGAAAAAGTTGAGTAATTTAACATGGCAATTTTGCCTGTGGGCAAACTACTGAAAACCTACCTGCTTTTCACGTTTTTGTCTGTTTTTTTAGTTAACCCAGATGCCTTAAATAGACAAGTCAAGTCAGAGTTTACAAAGGCATATTCTGGCACTGACTTTAATCCATTTCTTGGGAATTTTAGTTTGTAATTTATACAAATATGAAAACGGATTAATCACCTGTGGCTCAGTGTACATGACATATGTACTCCTATGATAAATCTGTCATGTATCTGAAAATTGAAAAGGCTTTAGCACAAGATAAATATTGCTTTCAAGGATGTCATTTTTAATCCAAGAATACACATGATTAAAAGTGAAATAAATTCCAAATTTCTCCACCTGGGAATAAAGTGTTACCTTATCTAATGAATAACAATCACTCAGAATCATAATTTAAATTTGTGGTTAGAACTGGTCTCAACCAAGGGAAGGGTAGATCAAAATAAATCCTGCAATAGTTTAGAAACTGA
This sequence comes from Xiphias gladius, assembly GCF_016859285.1. Lineage (NCBI taxonomy): Eukaryota > Metazoa > Chordata > Actinopteri > Istiophoriformes > Xiphiidae > Xiphias > Xiphias gladius. The sequence goes on along the minus strand of NC_053423.1, from coordinate 10,902,137 downwards.
GGACACCATGTGCATAGTTTTCCATTTATTTTCTTTCTTTTTGTAAGTTGTACATTAGAGTTGGTTTGGTTTTGAAATGTTCCCACTGTGATGAGAGGTGATGGTGTCACAGCAACATCCCACAACAGCTGTCTGCTACAGTATAGCTCATTTCCAGATGTGTACCCAGCTGGGTCACTGCTGGCGCGGAGAGGGACCAGGATACGTAGAGTGCAGGACCACGAAATATTTGTGGTTGGGATGTGTAATACATTCTGAATATGTAAAGAGATTTGTGGGAAGTGTTTGACATTAAATAGCAGAGGTCTAGAGTTTCATATATTTAGTTTTTCCCAGAGTAATAGATTTATTCATCTTAATAAATTCACTTGCTTTTGTCATTGACTGTATCTTGTGTTGATAACATCACTTTAGGAGAAACTGCTGTAGTTAATTATCTGACAATTAATGCTGAAATGAACAAATCAGTTAACAGTAATGTTGCACAGTGAGTCCTGTGAGGAAGATTCCACTACAGATCTGTAGGTCAAAGAAGAGGGAGGGCGAGGGAATTAAAATGTGCTGAGTACACAAGCCTTAAGCATTAGTTGACAGGATTAGTGAGGCGGAGCAGCCCAGTGGAAGACTGCGTGAAGACACAACGTATTATCAGGTGGTAGATTACCTGCTATCATGTGCAACAAAAGATGCATTTATAAAACAACTTTAAGAATATGACAATCGAGGGACATGTATACTTGGTCAATTAAAAACAACTATTAGGGTGTGGAGTTGGGCTCCTTCTGATAATTCTTGCTGCATCTGGCTTAATATTTGCTATAGTATTAGGAAAGACCAAAGTTGCATGGTACTGTAAGCCTTAAGATAAGTGAGTAGTTACTACAATTAGACTTGTCCCTTTGCTGCGGTGCTGACTAATGAGGCGTACTCTCAAAGAATTCTGCACTGGGTTAATTGATTTTGAGGTTCGGATGAATAGGGAATAGGGTATAGGAGTTTGTTCGGTGGAGAAATAATTGATCAGGTGGGATGAGAAAAGTGGCTGCCCTTGATCAGAAAAGAACTCAAGCCAAATACAATTTAGAAAAAAAAAATAAAAAATAAAATCTCCCAAAAAGAACCCCTTTAGCAAATCACTCAGCACTTAAAAAACATATTTATGTAATAAAGGCAAAACATCTGCAAATGTGATGAGATTTTGTAATTAATTCATAATGCAAATCTACTTATTTTAAAAATCATCCAGAATCAAGTGATATTGTTTCGATATACGTGCACCCTCTTCCTTTCAGACACTCAAGTCAGTTTTCACAAATATAAACTGCAGAGGCAACAAGAGAAATTGATTTCACTCTATTGTTAAAAATATGGGCATAATTACAAAGGTATAAATTTTTCTATGAAAAAATAAATCTCAAATTCTCAATATAGGATCAAATGACTTGTAAAAACAGAGTCTAAGGGTTGCTATTTTGTTTTGTCTGTGGTAACAGACAAGCTCTGAAGAGTTAATAAGACCATACCACTTTAATTACTGAAATTTGGGAAAACAGAATTCAGAGTACTGCCAGTGGCCAACATAGATGTAAGGCAGTGCTTTAACTTTAAATGGCCATATTTTTGAATCATACAGTACAGTATGTCCCTTTATTTAGACCATAGACGAGAAAACAGAAAAGTTATTTTCCAGTCTTTTCAGTGTACGAGGAAAGGCATTATTACCTTTCCAAACATGAGGACAGGAAGTTTTCTCAAGGCAGTCTTGTTTAGGGTAGATGACAGGAATGACCCTGGGCTCCCTGCCTGTTTCCCTCTGCTCTCACAGGGAGGTATCCACAGTTCACACCATGGCAATGGCCTTGGTGTCGTGCCAGACGGATAAAACCTGACAGCCTGCACAGTTTTCCCTGTAGCTGAATATTTTTGATAAGACTGTTCTTTCTCCAAATTTCTTCTTTGGCAATAACATGATGAATATGTTTCAACTTCTTCTTTTTCTCTTTAAAAGCATTACTAACACAGTGACTTTTCTGATTTTATATGACATCATATTGTGGTGGTGATGCATTGTGAGTTGAATATACAGGTAATGACACGTGCCCATTGCAATAGTTGTTACAGAACTTATGCATAAATCAGCTTATGACAGTGATTAATTGGCCCTTTTTCCAGTGTTGGCATCATCTATGGGTCTGTTTCATCACCAGGTCCCTTATGTTGGGTTGCATATTCAATAAAGAAAGAGAATAGAATATAATAGAAGACTACAATATGTCACTCTGTTTCCTTTCAAAATTTAGTTCATATGGAGCTTCAGCCGATGAGAACATGTGCTGAGGAGCATCTGCTGTTCAGAAGAAACATATTTATGTAGGGTTGAGATTTGTGACAGAACTTTGTTTGTTTTTCTTCTGCTTGCTTTTTCAACCAGACAACCTGCTGTTTTGTTTGAAGTGGAATAAACCTCAGTGCTTCCCTTCGTCCACATTATCCACCGCAGGGTTTCCGATGCTCAGAGACTTATCACTGCACAGCTGCACCTATTTCCTCTTATTTTTTGCTCCTCCACTCCCTTGTTTGCTTGTCCCACTATATCTTCCTCTTTCTTTGTCCCAGTTAATATAGCTTCTTTTTCTTTTTCTTTTTCTCTTTCCGCGTCTCTTTCTGACAGCCTGCCAGACTGTGTTTTCCATTTTTCAATAAGTAGTCTAACAGGTGATATTAAACCACTTTGCAAGAGTTACAGGACTCCATGTGGTAAATTTGCTGATAATTATTCATTGTCAATCAATGCTTGTATCCATCAACCAGTGGGTAGCATACTGTATTTAGTCACGAGATACCTGAGCACTGAGCATTTCACAAATGCGCAGTCTTACTTTTGGCTGTCCGGACGTTATGAGCAGGAAGAAGGGACACCAGCACACTGTCTTTACATGCTCAATAAAGAACATTTAATACAATGTTTCAGTCAAAGACCTTCCTCAGGTATATGAATACCTGACAAAGGTGCATTTCTACTCAACCTACACAAAGATTATTCAGGTGTGCAAGAGATTTTTGATGCACTGTCCAGGCATGACCATCAAGGGATCTTTCCTAAATGAATAACTGTCAGGTTACATTTGCTAGACCAGCATGAGATGATGATGCCCAGTTTTTTTTTTTTAACTGCTCATTCATTTTCATATTGTTTTCTTTTGACAGCATTTGGATGTGTGAATGTTTACCACAAACGACTTGAGAAAAATGCAGTATGAAAGCAGGTGCATTGGCTAGCTAATTCCATGAGTAGTAGGCAGAAAAAAGTATGTTAGTATAAAAACTATGCTATTCATTTCCCAATGGATGCTGCAACTGATGATGAAAGGCAAATGAAAGGAACGGTAAAGAGATGGCTCTTTGTGAGGATAAGTGATAGAAAGTGGTTTTTGAAACATGGTTTATAATGCACTGTTCAGCACCATTAAGGACCTAAGGTCTTTGCAAATGTCTCCACTGCCAGCATGGAGGAAATAGACATCCATTTTTGACTTATTCATTAAATGGGCTATTGATCAAAATCAGGTTTTGATACACGAAGTAGAACAGATGAGATGACACTGAGCTGACAGTGACCCTCATCTGCAGCATGCTGCTGATCTCCCAGCAATGCTTTCTACACATAATTACAGATAGAGCAATTAATGATAACATCCTGTAATTAATTTGAGTGCATGCTCCGATGCCGACAGATTAGTTCAGAATATTATGTAGGTACCAGTGTGCAATTTGTGTGTGTGTGTGGGTGTGTGCGTGGTAGGTAGGGATTTTATTATAAAGATAATAAGGAAGGATAGCAGGGAGACAGGGAAAGTGGGTGCAAGGCTAGTTTAAGTTGATTAATGTAAGGATGGGGTGTGATTATCCAAAGTGACTTGCATTGGTAAACCATTATTTCTCCCTCTTTCAACTGAGGCATAAAGCTCCACATCTATTATCAAAGGTCCGTAAATAAGGAAAAATAATCTCTACATAGAAATGTACAGTGAACTGTCAGCCTTGAACTGTCAACAGTAAATAAAGGAGTGTGTGTTTTGTCCTGTGCAGAGTATGGAGGCTTGGGACTGGACTTTAGCTACAGCGTAGCAGTGGCAGAGGAGCTGGGCAACATCCACTGTGGAGGGATCCCCATGGCCATCGGTGTACAGACTGACATGACTACTCCTGCACTGGCCAGGTACAATCCCAGAAACCTAAAGTAGTATCACATAACTTGAATTCGTGTTGTCATTCTTTGCTTAAAGTCAACTCTAAACAGTTTGGGTTGCCGCCATGTCCTTTGTAAATTCACATTTTACCTGTGTAACTAATATGCCTCCACCACTGCCTTTTCTTTGCCTGAGTCACAACTAGTGAGTGACTCAAGCAACAGTGTCTGTTCTGGGTTTTTTCCTTTTTACACCACCACTAGAGCTGCTTGTGTAGTGCTTGTGTAAACATTTTCTTTCTACATGGACGTGTTTGTTTTGAGATGACAAAAACTTGCTGTTATTGCTATTGGCAACGACTGCCGCCCTGATAATTGTATTGTGTTTGACGCTTGACTTTTTAAGATCAAACCATGTCCAAATTATGGAAAAACCTTTATTTCAAAAATTTTCCTAGTCAGTGGGTCTGCACACTCTAGGATTGTCTTCCTCCTTTTTACACCCATTTGGTCTCAGCTGATATTTATTTTAGTGTGTTTTTATTGGTCTTTCATTGACAATGATTAAGTTGCTCTAGTTAACATACAGTGAATTGCACTGATGCTCCGACTTCACCTGTATGTAATGTGACAATTGTACACTTAAATCAAATACATAACCATAGTGTTTATCCTGGGTATACTGGCATCCCTTACATAAATATACACATTTTTAGAAGGAAAAAAATGAAAATGAAAGCTTCGTGACAAAAATATATACTGGAGGCAGAGGATTTTTAAGTGAGTCAGTGAATTGATTACTACTCTGCAGCAACATCTGCTCAGCTGTGACGCAACTCTTCTAACACAGGGGCTGCAGAGAATTATAAACAGTTGACAGGGAGTGCACTGCTGCACAAACTAAGGATAATCTCAATCACTGCATTATGTGTAAAAAAACAAAAACAAAAACAGTTTCTGGAGTCTCACTCGACATATGTACAGACACTGTATAGACATAACTGTGACAAGCCAAAAGCATCTGCCCTCTGATAGATCAGTCAAATTGTAGTATTGGATCAGTTATCCATAGGGCTAAACACATTCACAACATAACATTAATGTTCAAGAAGACCAAAAATATCCTTTCTTGAGAAAGGAAGGCTCAGCTCCCTTAGGTCCAATACATCCATTTAATCATGAGGCCAAGCTTTCAGTCTTGTAGACCTTCTCTGAACCAAAGACAGGTCTGGCCGAAGACCAAAAGCTTGGCTTTATGATTAAGTACTTGCATTAGACTGAAGTGTGCATAGTAAAATTTTATGTAAAATCTTTTTTCACTGAGGCTTTCAGACTATATCATGTATGGTATGTCAGTGGTAGTATCGTTGTAATGCTATAAAATACAGCCTGTTGTTCAGACCAATATTGGGCTGTACAGAGTTAAACTCCCTAGAGGTGATGTGTATTAATATCTTTGGTAACTGTTTGTCTGACCTATGTAGAGCCTTGGCTTGTTGTGTGATATCCTGCTGCTATGAAACAGCTGCTGGTGACAGAATACAGAATTCAGTGAAATAGACAGTTCGAGTCTCAGGAGCTTAATTAAGGAATCCACACTCGCTTGCAACAAGGTTTAAGTACTAAGAGAGCAGAAAAAAAAAAAAAAAGGTTACCATGGGAACATTAGGATCCTCTGTCCCACTGGAACTGTAATTGCCTGAAACATGGCAGTGTTGTTTTATAGTGCAGATTCTCCTATTCTGTCTTGCCAGAGTTAGACAGAACATTTAAAGTGTTTCACACAACTTTTATTAGACATTAGCCTGACAATCATGTTTGCATTAGATATAGAAAGTATTAGAGATGTGTTTTTGATGTAGTTTACAGGAAATCAATGAGGGATGGTCTTGGGTTTTCCCTAGTCTCTAATTAATAACTACTAATTAATAGTTCCTAATAGTTTTTCATTTCTTCCTATATGTGTGTCTGCAGGTTTGGTTCAGCCGAGCTAAAGAAAGAGTTCCTCCTTCCCTCCATCATGGGGGATAAAGTGGCCTGCCTTGGAGTTAGTGAAGTTGGAGCTGGCTCTGATGTCTCAAGTACATCTCGCCTTCATCATCTCCCAGTCATTTATTGTCATACTATTTCCTGTTTTTAGCCCCTGAAAACCCTTTCACTAATGCTGCAAAAATGATTGAGGAGCCAGAAATAAAGCAGTTTTACAATCAATGGGCCACTGTTATTCTCTCGGGAGAGGCCAGCATGCTGAAAGCGGCATACTATATAAAGGCTTAAGTTCAATTCGTCATTTTTCACCACTTTTCTTATTCTGTTTTTTGGATTAGTATGTATTATGTTTGACACCTAGAATAATTCACCAGCCTTAGCTTCGGTGAAACTCTGCTCTAAAGTCTTTCGATTTATGGGCTAAAATTGTATTTCTTTAACTATTCATCCATTGAAACGTTTCATTTAACCTTCTGTCCTCACACTCATCTTCCCACTCACCTCTCGCTCTCCATCCATTTACACACTCATTGATTCAGGTATTATGACCAAGGCGGTGAGGAAAGGGGATGAATATGTGATCAACGGGGGAAAGATGTGGACCACCAACGGCACCCAGGCTGACTGGATGTGTCTTCTCGCCAACACCAGTGACGGGCCCCCACACAGGAACAAATCTCTCATCTGTTTGCCCATGAACCTGCCGGGTAGGGGCCAGTCAGTTGATTGTGGGATGATTTTCCTACAAAAGCAAAAGGCCTTTTCATGGACAAAAACATTTAAAATGAAAATGAATCAACCTGTAGTGCAGTCATTTCTGTATCTGTTCTTTAAATGGCATTTTTTATTAGGAATTAGTGGGCATTACGGTATTTATATTGTTTCCTGTCTATCCCACTGTAGGAGTGCACATTGCCCGCAAAATTGATAAACTGGGTATGTGGTCATCAGACACAGCTGAAGTGTTTTTCGATGATGTCCATGTTCCCTGCAAGAACATCATTGGCCAGGAAGGCATGGGCTTCACCTACCAGATGCTTCAGTTCCAGGAAGAGCGGCTCTGGGCAGTGGCCAATAGTGAGTGAGCTTTACTTAATGACCTTTAGCTCTCCCTGTCTCTCCCCAGCCGCTTCCAGTCATCAGAAGTCATCTTTTCACAATTTCTCTACTTTTTCACTCCTCTACACATCTCCGTCTTTCCTCCAATCTCATCCGCCTCCTACAGATTCAAAAAGAAAAAGTACAGTTTGTGCCTTTACTTCTGTTTTGGTTTTAGTTTACAAAAAATAGGGGAGTTCAGGTCATATAGTTTAAGCTAACTAATCTCATTTAAAATTGTTGTTTACTTATGATTTTTAGTCTCAAGCATAAGTTGTTTTTTTCTTTGGCAGACTTTATGAGAAAATGAGAAAGATAGCAGAAGGGAAACTTTATATGTAATCACTGACACTGATGCGTTAGTCTGTTTGGCCAGGTAAACTTTTATATATCATATTATAAATCAGAGACACAAACAGCAAGCACTCACCGACATGGATGCAGCTATTACTGCCATCAGAGGATTTTTTTAGACTGCAAAACAATAAATGAGAAACCAGAAAACTTGTACAACATGTAGATTCAGCGGTAGCACTGCACATCAGTGGTGTAGGCATTCAGTGAGGATGTTAAGTAAAACCCTACATCTGTCTCTCTCATCTCAACACCTCTAGTCTTGACAACGATGGACAGCATCATTCAGGACACCATCCAGTACACGAGGCAGAGGAAGATCTTCAAGCAGCCTGTCCTCTACCACCAGTCAGTTCACTTCAGGTTGGCTGAGCTGCAGACGGAGGTTGAGCTGCTCCGCTCTCTCCTCCACCGTGCTACGGGTAGGTTCCCCTGATAGAGAGATGGCATTACAAAAAAAGAAAGATTAATGTTAGCTTGTTAGTGTTTGCTGCATCTGATCTCTCAGTGTCCTCTAGGTTTGATTCTGAGCATGGGGTCACACAGAATGAGTATAGCGGTAATACGACAGCTGTAGGGTTATATGCGTGAATATGTGTGTTTGTGACTTTTACTTAATAGTCCAAAAAAAACCCAAAATTTATTTCCCAAATATATCGGAGACGGGAAAGTGGCCTCGGACTTTTGGACCCCACTTTATATCTGCAACATCCCCTTTTTCAAGATAAGGTCGATTTATTTATTTCAATTTTAGTTGATGCATATCCAAAATACTCTTTTAAGTCTGAATATGAAACATACATGCTTGGATTTGCACGTGAAGTACTTTCGGAAAATCACAGCCAGTGATTGCATGCAGCTCTCCTCATGGCACTGAATACCATAGATAAGACTGAGGTCTCAGTAACAAAGGCCACAGTTGACTCAACTCTGCAAGAATGATTTGAATGCAGGACTAGCCTTCAGTGGCTGTCCATGTACAGTATAATGCAGCAGGCTGGTATAAAAGACAGAGGGCATCGAGCAGTCTGGTAGCTTAGTGTTAGGTAGCGATAAGTTAACAGTGAACAACATTGCGGCTGCCTGGCTATAGAAAGCACAATAATTGGTAGCTTTAGCATTAAAACTGCTTTTTATTATATTGCTAAAGCAAGAGAAGGAAGAATTTCACAGATTAGTTGCCTGAAACCAATGTCTTGACATTCACACCATGATTTAGCTAGAATTAAATCCTGTTCTACTTAGAGGGTAATTGATTTTTAAGCCATATTTCAGGGGCATTATAAGAGTTATGCTAAAATTGCTTTTTCTGTCTTTCCATGTAATTCTGTTATCTAATTGTTATTTGTGTTAATTACTGTATATTTCCCTCTAAAAGAAGATAAATAAATTACAAGCTTGAAAACCACATTTTTTTTGTTCAAAAAAGTTATGCCAGGACTTACTTAGCTGTTATCGACAGACTGTAGATGCCTGTTTAAATCTGGAATATGGGTGAGATAACAAAATATATACTGCATTAATCTGGGCAGCATGCAACGGTTTCAAGGTTTTCAATTTGAGGTTAGTGTCTTGATAAAGGAAAGTTGGACATGTGAACAGGAGGAGCCAGAGATCAAACCCTACAATTAATGTCCGAGCTGCTCTACCAAACTACTGTTGTTTTTGTGTGTACTGGCTTCCCTTCAATACCCACCTGAAAAACTGGCACATAACCCAACTCTCCCAAAATAAAACTCACATGCGGTGTTTATGATATGAATACGTGGGTGCATCTGTCAGGCGGTTGTCCAAGGTCTTGTGGTTTTATCGCTCTGTTTCTAACCACTTCAGTGGCAAGAAGCTTTGTAATGAATTCATCTAGTTGGTAACATCCAAGCTTGGGCATCTGTCTGGCACAGGTATATAAGCAGATACACAGAAACACAAACAAGCTTCCTCACACACTGAAACAGGGAAAATCATGCAGCTCGAACGTTCCTCCGGAGGGTAGCTACAATAGAGGCATTGTTCAGTTTCACTGGGAAAAGGTCTGAGTGGGAAGACTGAATTACAGCAAGCCAGAAGTGACTCTGAAACTGAACCTCATTTATTTATTGTCTTTTTCTTCCCTATATTGTTTTGAATTCTTTGGATTCTTTTTCCCCACTGCATATCTCCTTCTCGTCTTTTCCCTGCAGCATTATACATTAAAGGCAATGATGTCACCAAGCTGGCATCCATGGCCAAATTGAAGGGGGGCCGTCTGGCCCGAGAAGTTAGTGACACCTGTCTCCAGTACTGGGGAGGAATGGGTTTCACCAGTGATGTGATGGTCAGCAGATTTTACAGGTGAGACTGGTCAGAACAATAGCAACACAACTGAAATATAGTATTTCTTTTGTTGAGTGATCTGGTTTAAAAACTACTTTAGCAGTTTCCCCATTATTGTATGAACCATACAGCAGTGGTTTATAGCATATTGCACTGTGAGGGTGTGATGTTTCTATGGTAACAACAACCTCACCAGTTGGCAGGAGCTCGATAAAGATTGTTGTCAAAGTATTTTACAAGGAAGTCAAAAATAATTCCTTAACCACTAAGTTGGAATCACACTAATTAATGGTTTTTAAAGAAACACAGCATGTGATCGAATAATTATAATTATTCTTGAGGACCTGCAGTTAGGCTCTGCCTCCTGTCATGCAGTGCTGCAGGAAGCCTCCTGCTTTACTTATTCAGTGTATAATCACGAAACACTTTGATTCAGATTGTCTAAGCCTTTATTTTACACTGTGCTGTTCTCTAGTGATGGGGCAAAAAATGCCGCTGATCAAGGGTTTCGGGAAGCAAAAAGCTGCTTTCAAAGATAGAAAAAAATCATTGCTGGGTGTGGCAGCCACCCCAATTTGTATTAACTTTGTCCTTTCCACAGGGATTCCCGGTTAATGTCAATTGGTGGAGGGGCTGATGAGGTCATGCTGGGAATCATCTGCAAGTACATGGACACATTACCCAAGAAATGATGTCATCAACAGCTGACCCTGGGACTGATGTCACAAGTCTAATAATAATGGGCTAATTAGTCATAATAAATGCTAAAAAAAAAAATTTTTTTAAATCACATAAGTGCAGTTGATATGTCTAAACTCGGCAAAGTAGGACTTTTTGCATTTTGCCTTTGTTTTAACAATAGTGTATATGTTCAGAAAAAAATCTTTATGTGCTCAAACAAACAGAATAATGAAGCTTGTTGTGTAATTTGTGTTCATTTAAATTTTGATTATCCTTTTAAGAATGAACCAATTTTTTTAAATAGACAAAACTAAATAATGTGTAAAACTGTTGTGTAAAATACATACCCAGCAAAGATTCTCACCTTGTGGTATCATTGAGAAATTTATAAAACCAATTGAAATCCCGGTTCAGTTTTAATGTTTTTAACACATTCTATATGCGTGTTTAAATCGCACGCACTTACACTGGTCAAGTCAGAGCATAAAATGTCTTTATTTACATTAAAAAACATTTTTACAACAAAATTTGAACATCAAGGAATTACACTATTATTGTTTGTATGGATGACAAAAGCTGTAATATTTCCATTCATTCTTGAAAGCAAATACACTAGATTATTTGTTTCAGCTAGCATTCTATAACTTAATCACTTTCGACACAACTGGGGTTGTTTGATCAAGTGATCCACAGTTTTGGTGCTGTATATCATTCAATATGCCCACTACTGCTTTAAGGTTATTGGCACAGTAGTATCTTCTCCAGTTCTTATATGTTTAATGTTATGTCTCATCTTCTCAGCTCAGGTGATATGGGCTGATATCAAGTACATACAAATACTGACATTGTCTACTTAAGGTATACATGATACCTGCTTCACGTGATCATTAATCACCTCACATCTTTTGCACTTTTCTACACCAGTTTTACTTTTCCATCAAATAGCATCAGTAGAAGTCCTTTCATTACTCAATTTTGGGGTCATTGTATGAAGTGTTAACAGACACCAGGGCAGTAAAACAGATACTTTTAAAAAAAAAAAAACCCTGCCATTCCTCATCATCAATATGTTGGTCTAGTTTTGAGTTGCATCAGCATGGCACCGACTGGGGAGGAAGATGTGAAGTGAAAAGGGCCAAATCTAGGAGGACCGCCCTATCACCTCAGCTTGATGAACCAGTACAGGACGAAGAAGACAAAAAAGCAGAAGAGCAGCATGTAGCACAACACTTTGGTCTGACTGCCTCTGGACAGCTGCTTCACTCTGCCTATGGTGGCGCCAAGCAGGCCGCCTGTTGAGTCAAAGTCTGTGTCCTAGTGTGAGAAAGAGGGATGAAAAGTGTAAAGTCCAGGCAGGCCCACAAACAAACACAACACTCGGATCCTAGATATGTTATTATATTTGAAAATGGTGGAATATAACCAAATGCATTTACTTGAGTACTTACTAAATTACAATTAGGAGGCACTTGTAGTTTACTTGGGTACTTACATTTCATGCTACTTTATACTTTTACCCCACTACATTTCAGAGGGAAATACTGTACTTTTTAAAATCCACTACAATGAAAGCTTTAGTAGCTAGTTATTCAGCTAGTTATTTAGTGGTATGATTGCTTTTACTTCAGCAGACAATCTCAATGTTTCTTTTATCGCTCATATTTTGTTAACATATTTAAAGGAAACTCACCATATCGTCCAGCATTTTATTCTGGTATTTCACTTCCGTACCGATGTCAATAGACAGCTGTTAACATCAAGTATCGAGGAATTAATATGAATAAAAACAATTCTCAGAGAGGACAAAAAGATACACAACACTGGAACTCTGAGGTTCTGGCCTTTTTATATTAATCAACCAGGAAAAACATTAACTAGCTGGTACATTTCATCAGTAGCTACTTACACTTTTCAAAGCGTTGACTTTAGCTCTCAGTCCCTCCTGTAGGTGTTCATTTTCCTCTTCATACACACTGTATCCACTTGCTACATAACTCCCAGAGCCTCCTTCACCTGTATGAAACCACAACATTAATACACCGGTTCTGACACATGGCGTTAAAGCCGGCAGAGTTTCTAAACTTGGGCCTGGAGTACACAACCACCAACATTCATTCACATTTGATAACAACATTAGCTAACATTGGCTAACTAGCTTACAAATCACTATGAACGTTTGTTTCTTACCCAAACCGGCGCGCCTCATCTTGACCCGGGAAAGAAAATGCTGTCCGGTGGTGTATTTAATGCGAGGGGCAACAAATTCAGATTTACCGATCCAGAAATTACAGTTATCAGGTAACCAATTCACTGGGGGAAGTCTTTGCACATCAGCGAACGCCACGATACCATACGGTGGCCGAGGAGGACAGTCCTCCCTGACAATATTGCGATTGCAAAACAAAACACTCTTTGGACGATGTGTTTCATTTCCACATTAAATTGCTTCAGAAGAAATTATATTAAATTTATTTGATTAATTAGTAATTAGTAGAAAAATGAATTCAGTATTAAGTGTGTGTCTGCGTTAGAGCCGTGCTTGCATGTCTGTCTGTGCAGTTTATGGTCGAGTGTGTGTGTGTGTGTGTGTGTGTGTGTGTGTGTGTGTGTGTGTGTGTGCGTGCGTGCGTGCGTGCGTGTGTGTGTATGTGTGTGTGTGTGTGTGTGTGTGCGCGCGCCTATAGGGGAATTTATTTTAAAAAATCATGTCACTCGGCTTGAAATGACCATAGAAATTAGCACTGTGAGGTGACATAGCCACTAATAAAGATAAAATGCATCATAAGCAAACACATCAGCATCCGTCTCTATTGACTGTGCCTCGTACGCATTCTGGACTGACAACATTTATCTATGGCTTGAAGAGGGAGTTTAACTTAATCATTATCAGGCAGTGTAAGCACTGCATGATCTTTTCCAATTAATGTCACAAATCCTATATTCTGTCTCACGGTGAGCTTTTATAGACTTAATGCTACAGGAGCAATATCACAAGTTGTCACCAGAGTTGAAACTATAGTTTTTAACTTGCTGTTGAACTTCTGATGCAAACACAGTCACAAGAACCACACTGTGTTTATTTTTTGTTGTCTCAATAAAATCAACATCCCATGGTTTTCTCATCCCTGGGTGAGAATACCCAAAATCGAAATCTGAATATGTAAATATGTTTTTCTGTCACTCCTTTTATTGTGTGTACATTGGTAGGGGTTTACTCGATGTATTCTCTGGGCCAAAGAAAATGAATTACAGTCACATCATTCATCCTTTTGGTTGGTAGGCTCATAGCAGTTAACAAAGATGGAAAATTAACTAATTTCAAATGCTCATTGGTTCAATGCATCATTTACATATAAGAAGCATAATTACTAAGACAAAAAGAATGTAATTTATAGAAAGAAAACAACTGATTCTTACTTGCATCTTGCACCCATCTTCAAAAGTCAATAGGTCCCAAAGTGGCAAACATCAATGGGTTAATCTGCATTTGGTTGAATAAACATATTATTATGAGCAGAAAATGGCTATGATGTTCCACTGAGACACAGACAGATTGTTTCCTTTGAACATTTCGAAATGTGACCACCATAAACTGGAAACAAATATCCTCTCTGGGTTTAATAATAGGCCTTACTGACACATCCATCTGTGCTGTATAGGACAGAAATTAGTTTATCAATATTTCCAAAATCCTAAAGGTGCTATTTAGCAGTGATTAGCTATCCCTATCCCCTCATACATCATCTTTTGCCTAGCCTTGCGCCAACATTGCAGGCAACATCTAATATGATATAAGAGATTAAAATGACTTTCGTGACGTTAATTTATTCCAATCCAATATCTTATAAATAAATACAACTTTAAGCTCCTAGCTACCATAATGCATTTCAGCGCCCCAGTGCTCATCTTTTTATGTCATACCCAAAGGCTTCGCTGTATGCATGACCTTGACAGGATTGTCAAACGAACAGAGGATATTGATTGAACTGTGTGTGTGCTCCTCAACTGCCTTTGTGGATTTGAGAGGACTGGATTTATCAGATGGATCTTTCGAGTGGGGAAAGGCATTTGGAAACTGGTCTTAATCCTCACTGAAACTCTGTGGGTCCAGAACACCCCTGATGCAATATTCAGCACACAAACTGGCTCGAATGTACACACATACTCATATGCCTAAGCAGTCCACTGTACACAGTATGCTGTTTGTTACAGCCAGCTTCTGTGAAAGACTGTATATTATTGCTTTATATTGTCCTCTACGAGTTTTCAAATGCTGGTTGAAATGTTTGCAGGTTTGAATGTTCTGTGGTCAATACCATCAGTTATTTTCTGCAGTGAGGATAATTATATCTGACAATTTAAAGGACTACAACACACAAACTGCGAAAAGTTTCTCAAAGATATTAAATGCAATATCAGCAATCTTTAAAGGAATTTTTTCACCTTTTGGGAAATACTCTTGTTCGCTTTCTTGCCAAGAACTATATGAGAAGATTGCTACCACTCTGATTTCTGTACGTTACACATGAGAGTACCGCCAGCAACTTGTTAGCCTAGCTTAGCATAAAGACTAGAAACAAGGGGAAACAGGCAGTCTGAATGTGCCCAAAGGTAACACAATCCACCTAGCACCTCTCAAGCTTTTTTACTCGTGAGGTTGAGAGGTGCTTGACAGCAGTTTTTGTTGCCTTCAGACAGAGCCGAAGTTGCAAAGCTAAGCTGACAGGTAGTCATTGTATAGACATGAATGTAGCATTATTCTTCTCATCTAACTCTCCACAAGAAAACGAATTTGCATATTTCCCAAAATGCTGAACGATTACTTTAATCAGCAATGAATCATTAATTTGTACAATCAACCATTAGAAAAAGAGATGGCAGAAAAGGATAAGTGCTTGCTGGAGGAATTATGCATTGGCTACTCTGCACATAAAGCTACTAAAGTAATCTTCCAACTCATCTATGATGGATCAGGATAAAGAAATACTCCCCAGTCAGTAAAGTATGCATCCATTTAGTGAGACAGGACCATTATTAGCTGAATATGAGAAGTGCTCATCTACTGTATCTCTGCACTGCACATCTCACTGTATGCTGATGCTTAACAATATATGGCTCGCCCCGATTAGCATAATTTCTCTAGAGAATGGAGTGATGAATGAGTCAGATGATGGAGGGGGAGAAGAGTAGAGGAAAACATGCCAGAGGACAGATCAAAAGGATGTTATTGTGCATCCTACTATTAGTCTCCGGAGAAAGGATTTTGATTCTCACACTTAACACTGTTTTGAACTGCAGTTAAAAGAACTCTGCCAGCCCTTTAGCCATGCTTGCAATTCCCTGGCTGTAAATTAATATCAGGTTTGGTGTCTGAATAGATGGCTCTGTTCTTCAGAATGGACCTAAATCCTTTCATTCACCAGTAAATGGGTTTTATTGAGATGTGGAGGAGTATTACACTGTGATATCTGGGTGAGGTGAAAGACAGAGACAGAACTAACAGACAAGGTGAGAGTGAGAGGATGGAGGCTAAAATAAGAGACAAGCAGACAACTATCAAATATGCCCTTAGCCTCTCTTAGCATGCTTACTGCTACCTGCTAGCATGCTAGCTAGATCCATTTGGCTACAACAGGTCAACCTAGCTATTTTCCTGTCTAGTTAGGCTGCATGTGCAACCTTTCTAGACTACATAAAAGGAGTGGTTAGTTATTGTACAGTGCTATAACTGTGCATTGTGTTTATTTACAGCAGCACTACTTTACTTTGGCTTTGTTGTGGCTCTCGTTAACAAGAGCTAGCCTGCTAAATTTCGGTAACAAATGGTGAGCCTGCTAATGGAGGTTTTCAATTTGTTTGAATAATGAAATACATTTTTTTATGGCTTTACGTATATATTTTACTCTATTTAAACAAATGATTATTTGTTTAATTATGTCTTATTTATTTATTTAGTTAGTTAATATTGACCAATTTGGGGCTCCATACAGACCTACCACACTTGTAGAGTCAAATATGACAACAGAGACTCTGAGAAGAGGAAGAGCCTGTGGGTTTGAGTACATAATGACAGAGATGAAACCACATGGCTCTAAGCTGAGAGAAGCTTCCCTAACTCTTGATCGGTACGGTGAAGAGACTAGGATTTCCTGGCTTTGGTAAGATCTGGAAGGCTCATGACTGAGACCCTGATAATTATCGAGAAATCTATGTAATGATGAGTAAGAGAGAACAGAGCCCTCTTAAACCTTGTCTATGTTGTGTTTATGTGTATATAGCCACACAGTATGTGTTTTTTCAGTTTTTTCAGTTTCCCCATTTCATCATTTCTTTTTACGGTATAGTCTATGTATTGTCAACTTGCATTATTCTGTTTCATCACAGTTTGTTATCTTATTGCTTTTGCAAGAATGGCTACCAAACATTTATGCAAATAAAGCATAACTGAAATTGAAAACTGAGATAGAGAGAGGGAGAGGGTGGGGGAGTATCAAGGTAGAGACATTCCTTTTTCAAATTAATCTATTTAGAGCTCACATTTTACCTTAATGGCTTTTCCATATTGCTGAATTCCTTCAGGGGATCCCCCGTCACTCCTAATGAAAAACACAATTACTCACACTAAAACAAGTTGGCACTCCATTGTATGGAAGAAGAGAGGCTTTGGACGATTCTGAGGGCCTGTGACTGACAGGGGCCCTAAAAATTTATTAGAACAGTGAATTGTTGTAACCGGTGGAGCATCATGTCCTCATGTCTCAGCTTCTTAAAGGAAACAAAAACAAAAAGCAAGAAAAGAGAGACAGAAAATAGAAATGAAAAGGCAATAGTGTTTCACTCGATTTTTCGCAAAGAAAGGTGGGTGTCCGTGAGGGGTGGAAATTAACCTGTTTGCTTTGTCCATAGTGAAATATGCTACTTTGGTTCCCTTAACATTAGCTACTTAATATCTTTACAGAAAATTTGGAAGCAAAAACAATGGGGGCCCAATGTGATATCTTTTCATGGGGCCCATATCCCTTGAGGCGCCCCTTATACATGTTATTATTGATTCGCCTCATCTGTGTGTCAGTCTGTTTGTGGGTGAGCGTGTGTGTCTATGTCTGCAGCCTGATGAACCGCTTTGAATCCCATTGAATGCAGCAAAATTCCCTTTTAATAAACATGAAGATATGAGTGTATTCTTTCTCTTTCTGCTGTTCAAACTGAGCTTTGGTTTTCAGGGTCTACACTGACACTGAATCCCTTGACAAAGTAGCTGTAACACTATTTACAATGGAATTGAAATGTTGATTCACTCTACTGCTGTTAACCCCACTGGGAGCTGGGCTTTGTTTTCAGTGTGATTATGACGTACACAAGTCCGTTTAGTCCTTTCTCACAGATGAAAATTTAATCAATGAATGTCATTCAAAGTGCTTCTAACTGCAAGTTACATTATTGTTTTCTTATTTGACCTTTGAATGGAAGGTAACGTTACTCCTGGGCCTTGCTTTTTATTCTTCTTCTCTGTCTCTCTCTCTCTCTCTCTCTCTCACACACACACACACACACACACACACACACACACACACACACACACACACACACACACACACACACACACACAAACACAGACACAGCTCTTATATCCAACCCTTTCTTCTCCATCCATACTTGATGCACATCAATATGTTATCAGTGTGTTGAATAAAGACTGGCTGGGAGAAAGAGTGAAGATACGTGAGCTGTGTGTTTACACTCGTTTTGGTGGTTACTATTGCTCACTATATGGAAAGAAACCATATGAAGGACAATACAATCATATGGTTATGGCTTGTATTCTCTTCATTATCTTTAATGGAGTGGAAATGATTCATCACTTTTGGCATGACAGAAAATTAATTAACAATTAATTAATTAATTAACAATTTAAAATAATTTTTCAAGCAAAAATTACCAAATTTCACTGGTTTCGGCTTCTCAAATGTGTTGCTGTTTTTTTATTTGTCTAATATGATAATAAACTGACTGTCTTGGGCTAATTAATCACTTAATCAATGAACTGAAATGGAACTCATCAGATTAGTTGTAGATCTAATTATTAGTAATCTATGAATAAATGAACAACTACAAAAAATAACTACATGTATAAATCGGTCATTGTGGAAAAAAATCCTTATTGACACAGAGGCCAGCATTTGCTTGCAGGACAGGCCCAGAGTGTTTAGCAAGCCATTCCACTTCAGCAGCATCTGTCTTTTCTACTGCATGTCTTTGCTTCGGAGTCACGTGTATGGCAAAGTGTGTGAGGTCACTGGCCATACTTGCCTGACAGAGGATGCTTTGCTGAATACATTCTCATTTCCACCAGCCATACAGATGAATTGAGATTCAGGCAAGCTCACTGCAGGCTGTTTACCTCAAGACATGATGTAACAGAATGTCAGTGAATCTACCCCTGATGGAAATTAGCTTGCAGCATAGAAATGGCACTGAAATACCTTCTGACTTTGCATCATCTGTCTGATTGTTGGTTGCAATTGCTCCAGTGCAGAGGTGAAAAGTAACTAAGTGCAACTACTTTACTAGATTCTTCGGAAAAAAAATACACACAACTCTATTTTTTTTTTTAAATATATATTTGTACTTTAAGACTGACAACATTATTATTAGTTTTATGACTAGAAACCATGAAAAACACGGTATTTGCCAGTATTTCGATTTGATTAAATTTGACCTTTGTTCAAGTACCATGTAACCCACATGGGTATGCAGTTACCACTTGTGAAAGGGCACTGAATGGAATATCACCGGCCATTGAGTTTGCTGGACCCAGGAACAAAATACCTTAATATCTACACATTGCATGTAATAAACACATATGCACTATTTTTAAAAGAGCATATGGTATATCAATATCCAAGATTCTTATAATATTATCATATTCGGATCCTTCACTTCAGTAAAAGTAGCAATACAACAAATTTAAAAAACATTGCGTTATCAGTAAAAGTGCTCATTGTAAGTGTCAAAGTATTATACATTATGTTAGTGGATTTGTGTTAGTGGATTTTTTTAGTGGAGTTTGATAAATTAATTCAATCAACCGCCACTGATCTTAATCTTTTGTTAAATGGCCAGTTCAATGGTATGATGTGATCGATGGCCGTCATGTAGATCATTTTTTAACAACATAGTCTGTCTTTGGAAACACCCTCAGCAAACATTTACTGACTCGCTGTAACAAATGTCATGTCCAGGGATTGTTTTGTTGCAGGAACTGGCTGGCTTGATTAGTAGCTACATCAGAAGATGGTTGCTTAAAAAAATCAATATGCAGGTTGTTTCACGGGAATATAACATAAATGGACACATACTGCTGAGAAATGCTTGCTTTAGTACAGTACATACGAGTGTATTTGGTCAAAGGGGTTCCATATATCTGCTTCTCCTCTACTCTTTTCTCTTCTTAAAGCCCTGAAACATGTTTGTCTTCACATTTCATCTGCTTTTTTGATTTGGGAACTTTCATGCATGTTAGTTTTTCAGCCACTCACCCTGGAGCTTTAATTTATTCTTTAGGAAGAAAAACATTTGTCAGTTTATTAATTGAATGTGGAGCAATTCAACAATGGATACAGCCTATTTTATGTTCTGTGTATTTGCTCGTGTTCTTGCTGTATCTTGTGTTACAGTCTGTTTCTTTAAGTATTCCCACTTATTTTAGTTAAAACCCCCGCACAAAGTATGTAACTTTAAACTCTGCTGCACAGCTACAGTGTGAGCTACATCAATATAAGCCACTGTTCGGGAGGTCTGCTCCGTCTGCAGGTTCATGTACGGTGATTAAAGTCACCCACACACAACTGCACGTCTGAGTTTCCCCGAGAGTTATAATCCCAGTTTGACTTGTTTACAAACTCTAAGAAAAGAAATAGGCTTGAGTAAAAACAAATTCCCTTAGTTGAGCAAATCTAATAAAGTAGGTGATTGTATTTGTTTGAGAGTCATCCAAGAAAGAAAAAAAACAGGGCTGGAGGAAGGAGGTTTTTGGTTTTGTTTTTTTTTCAGCTTATAAAGTCCCTCCACCCTTTAAAATGCAGGATCATGGGGGTATGGAGCCTATTCCAACACACACTGATAAGCATGATAATGAAATGGCCTGCATAATATTAGCGTGCACTAATTAGCTTTTCCTGTATATCAACCTGAAGGAGAAAAGTTTGCCAGGATGCGATTTTAGCAGAATGAGTCATAAGCCAGCCAGGAGCCTACTGAGCTCTTTGTCTTTGATCATATTGAGAAAACATTTCTGTCATCTCTTTAAATTCCTTCAGCCTAGTTGGGCTCTTTCATTTTGATACAACAGCATTAATGTGCAAGCTGGTTTTGCTCTGGGCTCACTTTCATATGGCAATCATGCACATTTAATTGTAATGGTGTTGACCTTTTGGGAGCTGACCACAAGGACGTGCTGATACGCCGCTGAAGCTGCTACCACAAGCCTGTCAGCTTTCTATTAAATGCCATGAATGGGACTTTTTTTTTCTCTCAGCTAAAGAGAAAACCAGACGAAGCCCACCCTGATGTGAATTCCATTTACCAACACACCAAAACCAGAATCACAATTTTAGGCACCGCTGTGTCTCTCATGTCAACAAAGCTTTGGTCTACTGCACTTGTCTCTACAATATGTCACCGCACTGCATGCCTTTGTCATGCTTTAATTTAGTATCACCGGGGCTCAATTCCAGCACCCTGTTTTACCCCCGGTGTTGTGCATGACAGGCTGTGATAAGTAATTCACAGTTTGCTGAGTACTGCTATGAATTGCCTTACGGTAATCTCCAGCAACGGATGTGGCATAATGTCAAACTGCCTGTTCGGTTGTGCCTGTAGAATACTCATTGTGACCGAAGATGTTCTTGCTCAGGTACAGTTTATGTATTTATGTCCAGGCAGGACTGCCTTTGGGCATCATTTGCAGGGTGAATTTCCATCGAACGTTTGCGGTGGCGGATCTGCAAAATACTGAAGTAGCCATATTGTGGACATAGAGAGGCTTGTTTACAAATTTCACAAAATTCCATTTTAGTTAAAAGAGAAATCCACACAGAGGTGAGATAAAGCCAGTGGCCAATATATTTACTGCATGTTATATAAATGAAGTTTTTATTTTATCTTATCTTATCTTTTCTTATCTTGTCTTATATTATCTTATTCCTTTCAGTCCAAGTGTTTTTGTCCCACTTTCTGCCTTCCTAAGTCTCTTACGGGCTTCAAATGTGGATATGCTACACACTTTCTTTATCAGAATAACCATTCATAACTCTTTCAAGGTAAAGAAAATTTGAAGTAAACAAGTGCAGTGTATACCATATATAATGAACTCTTTACTCCCCCTTCCACCATTATGGGAGAATACAACACACCCAAACTTTAAAGCAAACATTTTACTTGCATTGCTGTAACAACACACGAGGAGGGGTTACAACCAAGTATGATGGCTCATTGTGATGCAAGGAACAGAGTTATTGATACATTGACTGGTGTGTATATATACTCTAATCAGTTCATGTTCATTTGCACGCCTCACTTATTGTAGACACTGTAATAACTTAAAAGCTGGCATTCTCCGGTTAATTATAGCCCTCAATCAAGCCTTGATTTTTTTTTAAACAACATATCATATCTCAGTCTTACCCAATCTCCAAGTAGCAGTTTTCATAAAACTGAGACTGAAGCCATTTGTTTTCTGAAGTTTGACAAAATTTACACACTGACTTTGAGTTCACAACATCACCCTCTAAAGACACCCAATATCTTCATAAAAGAGAGAATAAGTGTTGGAGGACGAGTCAGATCCCCTGATGCTTTTATCATTTTATAACATCCTTTCCAGCGTGGAAAGTGACTATATGAACTGTAATCTGATTATAAAAGCCAGCACAGGTATTAGTGCTGCATTACTTTTCAAAAAGACCAACCATGAATCTCTGGGATTTGTCATATCACACTTATTGGAAATCTAAAGCCAGAGGCCATGGAGCAGAATGGGATTTATCTTTTAACCAATGCAGCAAGTGTGTCAATATCACAACACGGCTGTTATATATACAACACTGTATAAGATGACAGTGTTTAATCACTCGTTCATTTAATGGTAAAGATCACAGCACTATAAAATCACTAGTATTATTGATATCTTGACCATGAGAGTATTACTGATTTTGAGTCCCATAGATGTCACTGATCACATCTATCCCTGTTCTTCTTATTAGTATAAAGACACTTCTCTCTTAAACAGTAGTAAGACCAGAAGTAGAGCAACAGTGCCACCCAGTTTGGAGCACAACATGAACATTTCTGTATCTGCATGAGCGCAATCCTCCTGCGTGTCCAAGCACAGACCGAAGTTTTACCCTTAATGTCAAGGCATATAATTAAATAGTCTGTGTATTAAGATTTCAAGATTGATTGACATAATGAGTGGTCAGCTCAGTTTGTCTGCCCCTATTGTGTTAGTGCAGAGAAGATCACATCAACACACTGTTGTCAGGGATTTATTACGCATGACCTTCCTGAATATGTCTCTGCTGATGAATAAATATTTGAAGTTACACATACACATGAAAACATTTTATTTAGACAGACACATCCTAATTAGTCTTAGGTTAGCTCTTTACTGCGTCGTTAATTTCTCAGGTGACACCATGTAAATGATGTTATCCTCAGATACCTTGGAAAGCCCAAACATTGAGTCACTGTCAGGGGAGAAAACAAACAAACTGAAAAAAAAAAAAAAAATTTCTTTGTCTTTCACTGTGAATCAAGACAACCACAAGTCAACCTGGTTAAAAGAAAATATTTTAATGTTTTTCTGCGTGAAATGGTACAATTTCAGATGGAAGCTCACAGCTGGCTTTGTTTTCCTGCTTTGTTTGGATAAAAAAAAGTCTCAAGGCTTATTTAGAAAATGCTCAGCTAACTTCTGACTGTTTTTTAAATCACACTGAGGGACAGAGGACCAAGTGTCAGGGGTATGTTGAGGCATGTTGAGGTCTCCTGTGAGGACACCAAGGATTATAATGTTCAGACCTTAGAAATTTGAATACTGCACTCTAGACAGTTTGCAAGTCACAAGTATGTCTCAAATCCTAGCTATGAAGTTCTGAGTTAGGTGCCAAGTCAAGTACCAAGTCAGGAGAAACAAGTCCTAAGTCAAATTCGAAGTCAAAATCAATAAGTCCCAAATCAAGTCAAAAGTCAAGACCAACTAGTCCCATGTTAAGTGCAAGTCAAGACCAACAAGTCAGAAATCAACTGAAAGTCAAGACTAACAAGGACAAACAAGTCTCAATACACGTCCCAAGTTAAGACCAAGTCAATTCCCAAGTGAACTCCAACAAGTCCCTACACAAGTTGGGAAGTTAATGTCAATCAAATTCATGATTTTAGTCTGAGTGGAGACCAAGTCGAGTAACCAAACCTCTGGCACTCTGACATAGTGCAGCATTAACCTGAATCATTTGCTCAACCAGTACCTGACTTTGTTAACTGTTGTAAGGAGGGGAGTCACATTAATAAATATTAGATCTCTAATATCTGCACACAATTTGACCCCTAAATATTTCATACCAGATGAGATCAATTTATAGTGGCCAGCCTGAACCATAGCTGGATGACATATTTTGGATACAGGCATAACCTCTGATTTGTGCCAATTGACTTTGTAGCCACAAATCTGACAAAATGTTTCAACTGTATCAAGGAGAGAGTGGTTAGAGGATGCTGGATCTGAAACCAGGCAAAGAATGTCATCATATAGAAAACACATATAGAAAAAGTTTATGTTCTCCTCCACCGGCCTGTACTCCCTTAATTCTTGCATCTTTTCTTATAGCCATTGCTTACAGTTCAAGAAATAATGTAAACAAATTAGGGGAAAGAGGATACCCCTGCTTTGTACCTCTACACAGCCCAAGAAATGGGGAAATAAGACCATTTGTGACTACGGCTGCACTAGGTTTTGCGTAAATTACCTTAACCCAATTAAGAATCCCCTTCCCAAACCCAAACTTTTCTTAGACACTGATTAAAAAACTGCAATCGGCCCTATGAAAGGCCTTCTCAGCATCAAGTAAGAATGCAGCGACCGGCATATCAAAATGATGACATAACCACATCAAGTGAAGTAGCAATCTAAGGTTTATTAACTTACTTTAATAAAACCCACTTGATCTGAATGGATAATTGTCAGTAAGATTTTCTCTAACCTCATAGACAGAACTTTAGTAAGCACATTACTGTCAACATTCACTAAGATAATCAGTATGAAGCCACCAGGGCCCAGTGGATCCTTGCCCTTTTTTAAGGACCTGTGAAATGAGACCTTCACCGAAAGTGTAAGGGAGGCATCCCAAAATACTCACTGTAAACCTTTGTTATGATAGGTGCTAAAACATCTTTGTGATTTCTATCATATTCTGTTAGGAAGCCATCTAATCCTGGAGGTTTCCCCATCTTAATAGACTGAATGCGACCATAACCTCTGATTCAGTGATTAGTGTATCAATCTCCAGTGCCTGAAAGCTGAGGAGGTCCAATCTTGGAAAAGAATGATTTTATTTTGCTTGTGTTTATCTCTGTATCTGAAGAGTAGAGATTTAAATAAAACCTATGAAATTTTTAATCTCACATGCCTTAATGTGGACTTCTCCCTGTTCATTTCATATTCCTGGGATGATAAATCAGCATCTTGCTGTTTTAGTTGCCTAGCCATAACTTACTAGCTTTATCCCCATTCTCAAAGAAATTTTACTTTGCCCTAAAAAGGGCATATTCCACCTTTTTATAATAAATTTCATATATGTCTAATTTTAACTTACAAACTTCCTTTAAAAACATGTCACTATAGTATAGTATATACAGCTCTTTTTCTTTTCTTTTGAGTTGAGATACTAACATTATCACTGTGCGGCATTATCTTTTTTTTCTTTTTCTCGAATATGCAGTGATTTTACGTCTAATAAAAGCTTTAGATGTATCCCATCTGCTGATTTTCTCAGCGGACCCATTGTTCATGTGGAAGAAGAACACTGGATCTTGGAAAAAAGCGGTATTACACATCAATCCGCTACTAAATGACTCCTCCGCAACTAATATATCAAGCATCACCATTGCATGGCCAGTAAGTGCAGTAACCCCAATTTTAGAGTCAATGCAGGAGTCAATCATAGTTTTAGAGACTAAAAAATAATTGATTCTTGAATGAGATTTGTGTTTATGAGAGGAAAAAGTAAACTTTCTATCTCTGGGGTTAATCAGCCTCAATATATCCACCAGGCTGAGGTCTTCCTCTAGCTGGTGTATTGCCTGTCAATCCTTTGGGATTCTTTTGCTGTTGGTTGATCTATCTAGTATGCCATCTTGAACCTGATTAAAATCTCTCCCTAGTATTATTTGTCAATCAGCGATATCACCTAAAAGGTTATTAATTTTGTAGAATAAACTAGGATCTTGTATATTTCTTCTAAATTTTACCCTGCTTCCATTAATTTTAGCTTCCACATATATTGTATAAATCTCCCTTCCTCCTCTTTATGTTGGTTCAGAAGTACAATGTCTAGCTTCTTATTGATTAACATTGCAAATACTTGTTTCTGACTAGTAAAACAGCCTTAAAAAACCTGACCTAATCCATTTCTTTAAGTTTATCACCTTCTTTATCTATCAAATCTACTTCCCGAAGATATTTCACATCTGCATTTTGAGATTTAAGGTAACATAGACACTTCTTTATTTTGACAGGGTTATACAAACCATTAACATTCCAAGTAATAACTGTATCTGCTAACCCCGTTCCAGTGACAGCATAAGTGTTGCAGTGTTCATCATATTAGTCAGAGCTCCAGTTGTTTGAGCTAATCAGCACAGGGAGTTTTAATCCTCCTAAAGAACAAATCCAGTTGTAGGTGTTCACATCCCAACAGTAGCCTTTAGTAATGGATATATCAGACATACCTGTTCATGCCATAACATGGTTGTGTTATCCAAACATACATATTCATTCTTGTGGCTTCTGAGTAATAAGATCCATCACTTTACGGGGGTCTTCAAAGTTTTTCCTCTCTCTCCTCCATGTGAAACGAAGTGTCAAATGAAGTTTCTTCCCTATGTCAGCAAACCTCCTTCTCTTCTCAACAACTTCTTTGGTCATGTCAGAAAGAAGGAGATCTTACCGACATTCCAGATAATTCCCCTCTTGTCTCCGCATCTTTGTCTTGCGGCCGCAAGTACCCTCTCCCTCTTCAAATGACTTTGAAAACACATAATGTCTGGCTTTGGAAGTTGATGCTCGTCAGGTACTGGAGCCAGAGAGCATTCTGCCCACTACAGCTCAGTTTTCAGACAGGTCTATGCCCAGTGCTTCAGATATGATGGTTCTCACATTTTCCCTCAGCTTGCCATTGCTGGTGCGCTCTTTCACACCAATAAGGCGAAGGTTGAGAAGTCTTTATCTGTTTGCAATGTCCTGCACCGCTATCTGAAGCTCCTCATTTGTCAGACTCTCTTTTCAACTTCTTTATCAAATTGTGCATTCTCCGCTTCCAAATCCATAATTTGTGCATCTGCTTGTTCGAGCTTGTCATCGATATGATATCTGCAACATTTTGGCCTATAAGGTTTTCACCACTGAAACGTTCGCTTGTAGATCCAGAAAATACTGCTAACTTGAGGTATTTCATTTCATTTTCATGTGCCGCTAGCCAATGCTAGCATTACCAGCAGCCTCTTTTGCCATTCTCATTTTGGAGTTTGATGTTGGCATTTTCTAGTCTTGTTGTTGAATTCAGTGACGGCAATGTACATGAGTTGTTCAACAGCTACTAAATACAGAAGTAATGGTCTTGCTCAGATATCAAAAAGGGAATGTGAGCAATTTGATGGGAGGCTGGTTCTAGGTGGCTGTCATGGTCAATGGTCCCACGTGACTTCTTTTTGCGTATTTTTTTTTCTTTCCAGTTACTTCACAAGGAGAACTCGGTTGAGGAAAAGATTTGAAAAATTCCACAACTGTCTCTCTTATTATTTGCTCCATGAACACAAGTGGAAAGAAGAACCAAACATTATTAAAACGTCCTTCAAAAAACTGATCAGTGCTAATTTAATAAGACATTAGAAAATGTGTTTTGCAGTTTGATATGAAAGTCTGAAAAAAATGTTTTTGGAAGTGATCTGCAATGCTGCTTGTTGGAGAATATCAATCATCAGGCAGGGGGGATTGGAGCTTGATGAGCAGAGATATGGTCACCTTTATTTTTGTTCCCTCTCTCTTTAGATGTTAAACTGCAAACACAAACTTTGAATTTAGGTGTATATTCTCTTCAGCACTCGTGCCCTCCAAACTTCTTTTATTTTTGCCCTCATTTTGGCGACACTGTCCTCTACCTCGGCTGAGATGTGCCTCGACTTCACTGCCATCCTGATTTTCTCTTGTCACAATACATTCAATCATGCCAACTTCAGATCTGCAGGCTCAGGGACACGACCACAGCCCAGGAGAGCTTTACATTTAAATACAGAAAGAATGAATGGTATAGTTGAGGTGAGGCTCTGGTTAGATGAGTCATACTGAGGGTAATGGTAAGATTAAAAAAAACAAGGCGCTGGCAGAAGCTGCTGAGGCTACAGTGTGAGAGAAAGTTGAACAGTTCAATCAAAGGCCTCTTCTTTATATTGCCACCAAAATCACTGTATCTAATCTTGTGCCCTCTCTGGGTTTCAGTCAGCGGATTGTCATTCAAATGTGCTCAAATCCCTGCTTTGAAGTTAAAACTTGAACACAAAGCAGCTGAAAAAAACAATGTACATGAAGAATAACAGCAACAGCGAATCAAAAAATGATGGAAATAGATAGAAAGATACAGACCATTAAACAGACACAATATGACATAAATGGTGATTCAAGCTTTTGCCTGGGCACAGGGAAAAAATCGATAGGGCTAGTTCTGACCGTGAGAATTATCCTGTGCTGTCACTGAAACATTGTAGAGTGATTAGTGAAGCTTCTGTGGGTTTGTGCAAATCTGTCTACACATATTTGTCAATCAATGTGAAAATGCTTCTTTCTCCAGCCAAATCAAGAAAAATAACATATACTGACAGGAGTTCCCATCCAAACCCAGTGGTGATATAAAGCTCAATGGTAATTGTTTGCTAGGACAATAAAGTTTAAGTTTCAATTTTGAGCCATTTTGATGCACTATAGTTGCTTAATTTTTCTCCCCATATATGTAGGTCTGAATGTGTATCCTAATGAATCCTTTTGTACAATTCTACAGGGCTACTTGGAAGGTAATTTACCAGCTTCTTATCTTCACTAACCATTTTGTTTTCAGGTCAGCTCCAGATGTCAAACAAGGCTTGTTCACTGTTGGGTGCTGGAACCAAGCTGTCTACTGTAATAGCAATTTCATGAAAAATCATAGTTACAGCAGTATGGGGTGTCTTTGTGGTGAAAACACACTGTTGAGCCCTGCAATTGAATCAGGTACTGTCAGGAAATGTAACACCACAAGAATAAATGTTATATATGGAGTATCAGGCATTAAAATTTCAGGGAGCTAAAGAATATGCTCATTCACTGTATGATCACATACACAACGTAGAGGAAAAAACAGACATGTCCACAGTCCAAAACGGTATCAAAATTGCTACACTATAAAATAGTGTTGTGAAAAGGAATCAGTCCTTAAAAATAACTTAATTTTACTATTATTAAAAAGATCCAAATTGGATAACGTATAAAGTGACAGAAATTCCCTTTCACCATGACAACCCCCATGTGTGGAAATGTAGAGTTTGTACTTGTAAAATATTTTGCTGATGGAGATAATATAATTTACCGGTGAAGATACAAACCCAGCGCTGTTATCATGCATGCTAGCAGCCAAGGTGAAGACCCAAGAGCACACAGAGAGACTCAGCTGGTGGGTTAAAAAGTCATTTTTTCTTTTCCCAAATATCAAGTTTAAAGTCAGTAAAAACTGTCACCCTGTACCCTGAGAGGCAAACATATCGCACTGTTGTTACACCTGCTATCAGGGTTTGGGCAGTGAAAGCCCTTTCACCGGAGGCTCTGCACACACACAGATTTTTTCAGTTACTCCGGCTAATTAGACATGGAGTCAGGCTGAAGTTGGGTGTAGCGATGCAGGGAATTACATCATGTCACCATATTCTGTGAACTAGTAATAACAGGCCTTTTTCACAGCAGACATCTTGGCTTGCAATTGTAGGAAAGCCATGACAGTGAGCCAGCATAAACAAAACCAGGACCCTGAAACTGAAGCAGCTAAATGGAATTTGGCCATTGTTAATTTTATTATTTACACCCGTGCTTTTCCTACTGTGACATCCTAAACCGATCTTCCATTAAAAAAGACAATTGGAGAATGAGCACCTGGTGGGGACTAGTGGACTGGCGAGGAATGACATGTTCCTGTTCCAGTGAAAAAAATCTGTTAGCTACGTGCAAAAATGAGCTGACTGATTTAAAAGAAATGTATTGAGATTGGCACAGATAAGAATAAGCAGTTTGATGTGTGGTGATCTGAATGTGGCACCTTGATTTCACGCATCAGTGGAATGTCTTTCATTAAATAAAGTGAACTTGAACTGTAAGCGATGCCTTTGTAAGGATGTGAATGAAAATTCCTCAGCCTTGGCAAAGGTTTGCGTGCTCGGAGCACCTTCTGATTCAGTGCTATTAAATAATAGGAATCATCAGATTAATGAATTAAATTGTATATTACTTGAAATGAAAGCAACACAAACTCCTGACATTTTAACTTTATCTTCTACCTCAGCTTTATGGTATTACAAAAAGTTGGTGAGCTTACTTGAGAGTCAGTTTCTGAATCACACTTGCGTAAGTGCAAGTCATCTGCACAGGGCAGAAGACTCTCAGTGTGACACTATAGGACACACAGCTATTTATGTCTTCATCTAAGGCGGCAATTTACATGGAGAGGATGAACAACTCTATAGGTCAGTCACATGTATGACCATAGGTCATTGGACCAAAAGGTAGAGAAAGAAACTCCCAAGAAGAGAAGATATATGAACAGGAAAAAAAAGGAACAACACCTTAGACACTGTGGACATTTCAGTTTTAAAGACATACATAGACAACTAGGATCAACTAATGGATTGTATCTTAAAAGTGAAAATTTCCTTTTATATTTAAATAATGACTATTAGTTAAATGCACCAATAACATATTTAAAGGGAACTGATAGCATGCTACCATGTTAAACTAAGATGGAAACATGGTAGACATTACACCTGCTTAACATCAGCATGTTAGCATTTTCATTGTGCCGCCTTTAGCATTTAGCACTACAGCTGTGCCTAATACAGCCTCACAAAGGCGCTAGCATAGCAGAATAGTGAATGGCTTTTAGTTTGTAATATTAAATGAATTCATTTTCCTTTGAATATCAGTGTAATGTCAAAGCAACATTCTCCAAATCTATCCTTCCAATTTTTGATGGAGCTATAAACCATCATCCAAGGCATAAAGGATCAGATCAAACTAATGACTATATATTTTAAAAGTAAAGTTATGTAAAAATGATCAATTCAAATCAGATGCTTGGTTGTCAGTTAGGCGTGGTGGAAAATATCATTCGATCGTAAATTTTTTAAAAACCATTCTGCACTGCTGTTTCCCTGGTTGTTAATGAAGTAAACTACCCACCAAGCTAACCATTTCCAAGCAACTGAAATTAAATCTTTAGAGAAACCAAAAATGTTTAATTTCTCCTCAAGGGCACTTCACCTAACAGAGCCAATTATCATATGCATGATTATCTATGTGTCCTGGTGGCCCAGCTGTCTCTAGTCCGCTGATCTGCGCTTCCCTCCTCCCTTAAGCTTGTCTATGAAGTTCTGACACTTTTTATAACTAATCTTTATGTATGGCTGCTTTCGTGAGCATCTGACGACATTTACAATTCTAATGTATGCAGATCGAGCTGCCATTTGCTTCTTGAGTCTCATGGTGACTCTTGAATGACTGAACGGGGCCTTTGGTAAACACAGCTAAGCAGGGAGCGTGGAAGTAAACATTGTTGGTCTTTCTCACCGTAACATACGTCAGACTAGGTTTAGAGAGGAACTCTTCCAGAGAAGTGAATCAAAATAAGATTAGGTCGGACACAGTTCATTGTCCATTGGTTTTAAAAGATGTTTAACATCAGAGACCACACGTGGCTTCTTTTAGTATATCAGTATCAATAATCTAATATGCCACTGTTCCCATATTGGTGGTGTTACTGGAATCAAAAGAAAACAGCCAGATCAGAGAAAATATAAGAGGCTGTAGGATGACATTGGGTGAGAATAGTGCACCTAATAAAAAGCTAAAAAAGCTTTCAGATATGATTCAAGAGAACCCACTGGGGAATTGCTTTAGTGAAGATGTCATTAAACCAGTGTCACTCAATGTCATGCTGTATTATGGAAACCATGAATGAGAGGGGAAGAGACATCGATAGAATGCCAAATGTGCAGTATAATGAACGCAGGGCTTCAATAAATCACAGTTCTTTTCACCTTTTAAAAGCAACGTGCCTGTTCACTGTTGTGTTTGTAACATCCATTTCATAGCATTTATACAGACAAAAAAAAAAAAAAACATTTCAAATTTGAACAGCTACCATCGTATTAATGGCGTGTGTGTTTCAGTGGTGGAATGTACCTTTACTCAAGCACTGCACCTAGGCTCTGTCAAGCTGAGCCTCAGATTTGGGTGATAATTCTCTGTAGCTATGCAGGACTTTTAGTTGCAGTATGTTTAATCTGTAGCACAGCTACTTTTACTTAACTAAATAATCTGAAAACTTCCTCTAACACTGGTGTGTTTATACTAGTATGTCCATGGGTGTGGAGACAAAGTTTCATGTAGTGTTTACATTTGTCTCTCCTTCTCTTTTTTTTTTCCACTGTTGTTCACAGACTTTATCACTTAGTCATCATAGTTATTCAGAGTATGTAAATCAATAAAGGGACTGTTTACTTAAGTGATTGACCTCAAACTGGTTTATGTGTTGCTTCTTTTGGTGCGACCCAGATCAGAAAATTGTTTATTGTTGCTATATACTGCTAATAAATTCAGACTGACAGGTCATTCATTCATTGGGTGACCAGTCTGTCATCCAACATTATCAAAGCCATACATAGCCATAGGAGAAAATCAAAATAAAATGTATTCTGTTAATTGAGCCTGCTCATGCTGCACTCAAGGGTTTTATTTATTTTCTGTGGTGGTCACAAAGAGTTCACGAAGCTCGCTGTGAAATATTTGGGTGTGACGCGGAATTTTAGTGCAGCCTGCAAAACGACTTTATCCACTAAAGGCAGCTAGAAACGGAAAGGAAATGATGCATCTTGTACCAAAACATGAAAAGGAAAAATACACCAGTTTTGATAAGGCTGGGTGTAAATACAACCCTATCAATCTGCACGGCAGACGGCTTTAAATGTGTTCTCCTGGGAATTATTTGACATGCATAATACTTTCAAGGATTTGAACATGCTGGGGTCGCTTGAGTTGAAAGTGGAGAGACAAGATGAATTGAAAACTTGTGGCAGAGATGTTTTGTTGCTGTTTGTGTTTTTCTTTGAACAAAATAACTTTAACTCTACAGCCCAGATGAGATTATACATGAGAGGATCTTGGAAATCACATGAGTGGATAAATTACAGGTTATTTTCTGATCAGTGCAGGTTTATCGTGAAAGAAAAAGTCCTATCCCTGAATTTGCAGGATAAATCTGCACACTGAGGTATCCTTTATTGAGGCACTATATTTACACCTGTTCCACTGTAGACAGACATTCAGACTTCTAGCTTGTGAATAAGTGTGGAGCAGGGGATACATTTATGCTGCCCAATCACAAGACAACCACGGCTTGAAAGGGCAAATCTACAAGGAGCGGCAAGTGGTTTATTTATTGAACTGAGTTTTAGAAACTTGATTTTACAAAAAGTCTCACTAATCAGGACGTAGTTGCAGGTGTTCTCTGCATTTTATGGGAGAAACACACCAGCTGATGCTGCCGTATGTGATGCAGTGGCACCCCCCAATGGACAATGGGACAGTGCTTTCCACAGCTGCTACTCTATGTATAAGGATATAAGGATGATAGGACACCGTAACAGTGCTACATGTACTAGTAGTTTGAGCTTATACCTTCTGCAATAAAAATATCTGTGTATGTGTATGCAAAAATACATATATCACTTCTGAATTGTTTTGATGGAGTTAAAAACATTGCATGCAAAACATCGTCCACGGAGATGAAAGCAAGGTTTTTCCTGACAAATCGCTTTGTGCCATGCAGAGACATCGGAGAAAGAAAACGGGAATCCAACGTGGGGTGTGTCTTGTTTACTGTGCATTTTAACCAGAAGAGGATGCTGCTCTCTCACTCATGAAGGGACAGAAAAAAAAAAATAGTAGTAGTCCCTGGCTGGGGTTACCAGAGGAGCATACAGTAACTGCGGTCGGAAAGTCTTTGCCTCACAATAATGGAAAGAGCAGAAAGTACTAAACAAAAAGATGACAAACTGTTTGTACACATACAGTTAATACAGTGACGACTGAACACAATCAGTTTCGTAGTGGAGAACCTCGTTGATTTCTTGTTTGATTTGGTTCTGTTTGATGGCATCTTAAAAGAAAAGATGACAAATGTGACTGCAATAATCCGAAATGCAAACTACACAAATGGTTGCCTGCTGTTTCGACATTTTCTTTGCATCATTCTTGCTTTTTTTGGGGTGGGGGGGCAGTTAACTTTTTCTCTTCTTTTTTTTTCTTTGTCTGCAGATGGTTGGGGTGGTCCCTAAAAAGATTGTGGGAGGTGTTTAGACGCTGCACGTCTCTCACATTGTCGCCAGAGGCATTTTGAGGTGAAATGTTAGCATGACTCTCTAAAATAGGTTTAAACGTTGTAATGAGCAGGTAGAAAGAACTGCAGTTTAGACCACTCTAGTTTTAGTGAGAGACTGCAGTCTAGACATTGGACACTGTGATGAACTGTGTGTGTGCATCTGAAGCATATGCATTTACTGCAATGATCGGGCAGGCATGAAGTTTATTAAAAAAAAAAAAAGAAGAAGACCCAAGTGCTTGTACATTTCCACTTGGTAGAACACAGGAAAGGGAAACAAAAGCTCTGTGCTTCAGGTCTCTGAAGGTGGCACTGTATTTGTGGTTACTCTGTATGCTTGAGATGCACACAATGAATTTCTTTACACTCGTCCAGGAGCATCAGCAGCACCTTCATTGCAGCTGTGTCCAAACTCAGGTGCTGGGTCCTCCAAAGCCTGCATTTGAATATTTCGACAAAGGACAATAGATCAAGTGTCCTATTATCCATATTGGACTTGTTTAATGCGCTGTGACCGTCTCATTTAGGGAGGAGTAGCAGGCTCGGTCTGGCTTTCAGCTCCTCTGAAGGAGCCACCTTTGTAGGCCACATCCAGCCCCTGCAATGCAATACAGTTATTGATCAGGAAGTGCAGCCTCAGAATCAAGAATCCTACAAATATACATGCCCATCCAAAAATATTTAGTAGATACAGCATACTTTACTACAAAAAACATCACTAAATGATCATATAGCAGTTTTGTGTACTTAAAAATCAAATAACTTTGGTGACATACATTCCTGTTAGCTTTGAAAAACTCACAAGTTCATGTGACAGATGTACAATACAGCAGACAAGGGGGAAACAGGAAAAACTGGGGGAATAGGGAGGAAATGGTACACTGCATTGCAACTAGACTACTAAAATACAAAAATGAAATACACAAAGGACCCAGACTGTTCATGGATAAAGGAAAAAAATGTACAATCTATCTGTTCATACACCTTCAAGGCAATAACTTACTATTAAATTTACTAGGTTTCAGTCTGTTAACTTTCAATCAACCTGAAAAAGGATACAACATAAATTACAAATGATAGAGTAATGTAGTAATTTTCTGTAGTTCTGTTATAAATCTACAGTGGATGAAAATGAAATTACTGAATGGAACAAACTGAAAATGATTGAGCACAACACTGCTTTTCCAAGTGTCATATGGTAGAGCTCAGTTTTATCTTTTAGCAAAAGTTCAGCATGCAATTTGTGTATGCAGGCTCATAGGACCAAACGGTGTGTCCATCTGAGAGTCTTGACAAAATGAGAGAGTACGGACTTGTGAAAACGGCCTGTGACTGAGAGATACAGCAGCTGAACCATCATGGCACCCTTAATGCACTGCTGTGTGGTCACCAAGCTAGCATTTAGACTGAACAGAGCACAGGAAGCATATCTACTGGACTGACCCTCCCTTCATCCCTGCAGCAACCACATCATGCAGCTCAGAGTCAGAGTCCTGCCAAAGACTAAACGGCCAAAGAAAGAAAGAAAAAATGAAACATAAAATGGAAGAAGTTAAGAAAATGGAAGGTAACATCAGAGAGAGGGAAACAGAAGGAGATGGGAAAAAAATAGCAGAAAAAAGGGGGAGACGAGGCCCAAGAAAAAAAATCACAGTGAGAAATGTAGAGTGAGGGAATCAGGAAGAGACAGAGAGACTGAGAGAGAAGAGAGAGAGAAAGACAGGGAGGGGAGAAAGAACAAGAGAGACAACGTGGCAGGAGGTTTCGTCCGATGTAGACCTTGGAAGGGATGATAGGAGTCTGGGTTCATCTGAGGATGAGCACTGGTAGAAAGCTCTGCGTAACCATTCATAAGTGTGCTCTAACTAAACAATCATTAACTTTCAGACCCCTTTAATTGCTGTTTGCACCTTAGCTAATGGGGCTTTTTCCATCATGCAATTTAGTTTTCACTATCTATTTGATGCCGAACCCCACGGAATTAAATGAAGTCTAATATGGGGCAGTATTTTAAATTAAGCCATAAATTAAAATAGCTCCTGTGTAATAACAGTACTACAATGTAATGCTTAAGTATTGTAGGGTAGTATGACTAAACTCATTGTGTTTCCAAAGCATAGTCCTCTCCTCT
Source organism: Xiphias gladius (assembly GCF_016859285.1). Classification (NCBI taxonomy): domain Eukaryota; kingdom Metazoa; phylum Chordata; class Actinopteri; order Istiophoriformes; family Xiphiidae; genus Xiphias; species Xiphias gladius. The sequence continues at coordinate 10,865,437 of NC_053423.1, read as the reverse complement.
CTTTGTATTTTCCCTGCAGACAGACATTATCACCATGATCAGTCTGCCCTATTAAAATGGAACTTCCTGTTTAACCCCAAGAAAGGACAGTTTGGCTTTTGATTAAATCGGGAGCCTCTATAACTCACTGGATACTGAAGAAGATTGTTGAATATATCAAATCCCTGCAAATCTGTGAAAAAAAAAAAAAACTATTTGATTTAGGCAGTTTGACCATTGCAATGTGACTTGATTGAGTTCATGTTATCCTTGTAGCTCAGGGTTTCAAATGGAGTGTTTTTCTTTTTTATCCATGTTGACATTAACACACACACACACACACACACACACACACACACACACACACACACACACACACACACACACACACACACACACACACAGGCTACCTGCTTATGCCAAGAAGACAAATTAGATTCATTCATTTTCTAAGGGACTGAAGTCATGGTGCTTTGTATGGAAGCCTCAGTCGCTTATAAAATGTGGGAAAACAATTGTTTGCAATTGTCTTTTTCTAGCAGACTTTCAGGTTTCAGTGTGACCCCCATGTGAAGTTTTTTCAGTATGCTACAGAGGAGACGGGAGGTAATTGTGGGTTTCGCCTCACATTGGCCCACCTTTCAATTTTACACCCTATTGCTGTTGAAATGGGGGATGATTCTCTCAACATGCAATCACAGACCACGTGCCTGTAAAGACCAGGTATGGCTGGCACACTCACACACTCTTCACACGTGTGCATGTGTGTGTGTGTGTGTGTGTGTCAGTGTGAACAACTGTTTTCCCCTCCGTGAAATGGAAGTTATGACTATGTAACCGGGTCATATGTATTCCTGACTAGGGAGGCCAGCAAACCTGTTTATATCTGTACAACCCGGTTCAAGTTCAATGCCCCTCCTCCTTCATTTGTTCTTCTTCATTCCCCACCATAAATTCCTTTTGCCCCCTTCACCCCCACCCCTTTTTTGTACTATTCTCCTGTGGGAGAGGCAGAAGTGATTTTTTTGTCTATTTATCATCTTATTGGTCCACATTATACACATTGTGTATATTTGTTCCCCTGAATATCACAATGTCTGTCTCACCTGTAATATCTTAAGAGACAGTATTTCATTTTATTGTCACTTACAAAGATGCTTTTAACAGCCAAATGCTACTGGCTTAAAGTTCCAGTGAACTAATAATTTCATTTGTGTAGGAGTTGGAGTAAGCAGTTTTATCAACGTGGAAGTTTTTATCTGTAATTGTTGGGGCAAACTGAGACAAACTCCAAAGAGATCACGGTACCAACACAAAGCTGAAGCCCACCTGTTTCATCATTCCTGTGTTGCTAGATACTTTGACCCTACCCATAACTAAATATCATGACATATATTTAATTAAATAGTTTCGGGGAATATGCCTGCTTCACGTAATTGCCAAGGGTCAGTGAAAAGATTGATGCCACTCTTGAGTCTGGTTGTACTTTAACATTTAATGTACAGACAAGAGATTGATATGAATCTTCTCATCTAACTCTCAGACAGAAAGTGAACAAACATATTTCCCAAATTGTCAAACTATTCCTTTAGGGCTTGCTAATACACAGTTCAGGAGTGTATTATTAACTAGACCATGACATAAACTATTAAACCTGTGAGATTCCAGTCAGGAAATCCCTCCACCAATCGCAAGGAAGCATCATTCTCCTTGGAAAGTCGTAGGAAATACATAGAAAAGAGGGAGCGGGTGAGGAGATAGGAAGCAAGGAGTGTGTCTGGGTGGGACAGGGAGGAGTGGGGATGGGTGGGAATGTGGCGGAGCAGCAGAAGAATGAGCGAGCAGGATACCTGGAGGTGTGTTTACCACCCTTAGGGTGTCATCTAGCGGATCCACCCATGACAGCACCTGGGCAGGCTAGTCCCACCTTCCCCTCTGACCACCAGGGGAGAAGAGAAAGACGGAGAGAAGATGGTCCGCAAAACACCAACCCTTTGGCTCCAGAGGGTTCCACATAAGCTTCATTCCTTCCCTCTGCTGTGTCCTTGTTCCACCGTCACTGACAAGCACTGCAGGCTGAGACAATCCAGCAGTAGGAGCCTTAACACAGAGAAAGAGAGAAAGTGGGGAGGGAAAAAGGCATGGGGGAGGGGAGAGTTTTGGACCTTTTAAGATGTCTGTGGAAAATGAATCATTGGGGCCTGCACAGGGGGATATCCAGAGGAAAAACACATCTGGTTAGGAAGAAAATTAAGGAGAATAGGGCTGCGGAAAGAGCAGAGAAGACATTTTCTTTGGGACAGTTAGAAGGAATGTAGGGTTTGTTTGAAACGTGTCTTGATTTTGAGATACACCACCCAAAGTGAGACGTCATGTGCTTTTATCAGAATAACATATGATGAAAAAGAAAGAAAAATAAAGAAAGCGAGAGAAGAAAATATAAGAAAGCAGAAAGTTTACACAGTGGCAGATGAGTAGAAAATGGGGGTAAAAGGAGACTGTGAGTCGTCATCATCTCTGAGTTTAATGCCATGTTATTCTAAGCTGGAGACGTCCCTCCCTAAACACTGACTGTTCTCCACAATAGGCTGGCAGACACAGGGAAATGCAATCCAGCGCTGCCAGCTCTCGATTCACTGTGGCCGCTTGGGCTTGTCATTAAGATTTTTTTTTTCTGTTCTCTTTTAGAAATGGGTTTGAGCCGTGAGCAGGAGAGACTGTCTCAGGAGTCCAACCCAGCCACGTCATCGTGAAGTCTGTGTGAAGGGGAGATGATCACTGTGCATCACATCATTAAGAAAAATAGCAGAGGAGACAATATGCATTTCATTGGAGGGTTGTACTGCTTTAACCCATCGTTACCCCTTAAGCAGATTTAAGCTTGTTAAACGGTTTTATGCCACGCTGTCTGACAGTATCACATATTGTATCGGCTTGTTATAATTCTAAATTCAAGCTAAATGATGTTTGCACTTTAATTTTTATGGCTGCACCATTCCTTTGAATAGAAATGTTCTTGATGTCTTTTGCATCCTTTCATACGTGTTTCCCCTGAAATATCTGGCATCTTTGGAAACATTTGGGCTCGCCACTAAAATTCAATGTAAAGTTATGTGACTTTGAACAATGCTTGTCTGTACAGCATGGCTTGTGAAACTTTGCAGATTTTATCTTATAAAAGTAAGAAAAAAAAAAGTAAGAAAAAAAATTTCAAATAGGCAGTGCACAGAAAACACCTTGAATTATAATGGGAAATGGTACTGCTTTTTTTTGATGTGTGATTACTGCCACAAAGGGAGTGGTCAGCGGACGTGGAAGAGGAAAAACAGAAGGAAAAGAAGAAGAAGAAAAGGGAGAGAATTCCAGACATGCAGACCAGATCTGTGAGGCTGGAGGCTGCGGATTTTGAGATCAGACTAAATGCTGGAAAACCGTCTATCTAGTTCTTCCCATGTCTTTCTCCGCATTTTCACTAAAACTAAAGTCTTGCAGTACTCCAAAACCTCAGCAATGCCTCTGTAAAGGTCTGTAAACTTGGACACTACCAGAAAAAGCCAGTCACTCGTACCTTGGTATTCCCTCCCTCCCCTCCCCCAGTTTGTTGCGTCACTGTGAACATTTCCATTAAAAAAGTTGAGGTGACGAAAAAATGAGGTTCCAACCAAACAAGAGATTTCTGTGTTTCGATTTAGTGATATATTGATATATTATGGACTTACTCACTGATGGCATGAATAAATTCTCTCACTCACCCACTCACGCACACACACACACACACACACACACACACACACACACACACACACACACACACACACACACACACACAGCGTACAGTGGATATGGGAACTGCTGCTGCTGACAAGGGTCTAAGACACAGGGTTGCGTGTATGTGTGTGTGTGTGTGTGTGTGTGTGTGTGTGTGAAGGAGAGCGTGTTTCTGTGTGTGTTGACACCACAGATCCCAGGGAGCAGTCAGAGGAAACACCCCTGATTCCTGCTCAGTGTGGTCATCCTGTCTGACACAGGGTAAGAAAATACAGCAACATGGCCCCCTCACCAGCGGACATGCTCACCTGAGTGTGTGTAGTAGTGTGTGTGTTTTCATACATTCAGCTGTGAACCCTGAATTTACTTTAGGGCAGTGGATGGTGTATATGACCTAGAATCCTATATCCACTGTTTAATATCTTAATAGAATATTACATATTGTACTAGGCTGATTGATAATGGATGGTCTAAATTCCCCCAAAGTGAATGATGAATTCTGGGTAATTACATTTCTCTAATATCAATATGTTGAAAGCTTTGCCATCTGACGGCTGAGTACTTTTCTACACTCAAGACACAACATGTGATTCACCAAAAAATACCCCCGGTATGAAACAGTTCACCAGTTTCACGTGCAAAAAAAAAGGCTAAGTGTTGTCAACAAACTTTAAGTTTGAGAGAGTATGACATTTAGATACACAAACTAAAAATCCCAAATAGGAACAAAGAAATATGGTAATATACAGTATGTGAAATCCATCTACCCTTTCACTGTCAGTGACTTGTATTGCAATGGTGTGTATGTTCACTGTACGACCAGTATATTGAATCTTTAAAATTTTGGAACATGGCTTTAAGAAGAAAAAAAGGCTTATAAGTGGGATAGTCCTAATGCCTCCTCAACCAAATGTGATGGTTTCTACTTTCCTGTTTTTCCAGGTCTTTCAATTAAAGATGACAACTTTGAGCCAGATATGTACATGTTTTGGAAGAAAAAACATGGTTGGGGCTTTTTTTGTGCCTTCGTCCCTGAGGGAGGGAAATGGGTCACATTTCACACTGCTAATAGCAAGTCCCAGCACATCTCTAATCTCTACCTGGTCAAGACTGACAGGCTGAGTGGTCAGTCTCAACAGTCCATGTCAACCGTCAACAAACAGAAGAATAAGTTGTTATTGGACAGATGCTGGTCAGGGGTTAATAGGAAATAGGCATGATTTACAAAGATATTAAATCAAGGTTTCAGTCAAAAAGTTGCAAATCCCTAAAAAACTAAACTGAGCTCAAATCTACTGTTTTTCTTTTATGACAGGAAACAGACATATATTTAGGATCAAAGCCCAACATCAGTTACAGTTTTTTATTTCCACATTTACATCATTATACGGTGCCATCCTTTCTAAGATACACTTTTTCGACTACCCCAGCTTCAAAGTCAGTTCATCCGTCTGAAAATACAGCCCAGGGCTATTTCTGATTACAGACAGCTATGAACCTTTTGATGAATAACAGTAGTTTTATTTTAAAGGCACAACACTTCTTTTTCTCTTGATCTTCCTTAAAAGTATTAATCAAAGCCTCCACTTCTAACTTACCACGCTGCAAAGTAACCAGATATTTCAGGGATGTGATGAAGTGAGCTTGCTGTGGAGATGATCACCTGGAGGGAAATGTTTTTATTAATCCAACGGACCTCTTCTCTGCAGTGGCAGGAAATGGTTGGACTGTTGACCACGCGAGAACCAGTGAGTGAAAAAAGGCTCATCTACTCTCTGAAAATTAGACAATATTTTTCTGAGATACCAGTGACATGAGAGTATAATTTTATGGCATGTGTCATCCTGTTTTAAACTGAAAACAAAATAGACTTTTTGCTATTGATTCATCACCAGTTAATTGATAAAATGAAGTACTCTGCTCACTTCAAGCTGAGTGAATGTCTGCTAATGATGCTGCAGATCCCAAATATGACCTGCATAAACTCCTCTTGAATCCAGTCTGACATTTGCAGAAATTAAAGCAAGGGTTTATAAAGACCCACTTTATAATGAGCTTTATGTTTAACGCATTTAAAATGAAATTCAATCGAGATCCCATTTTTGAAATGAAATGTCCATGTGCTACAGCAGCAGTGGCTCAGCAGTTAGAGCGGGTTGTCCGCATGTTTGAGTGCCCTTGAGCAAGAGACTGAACCCTAACTGCTTCAATTGACTAGGCCAGTGCCACTTCTGATGGCCTGTCACCGTTGCTTTTTGGCTGTGTGTGTGAACTGGTGAATGAGAGTCCATTTACCATTACAGCAAAAATGAGGTTGCTTGGATGTAGAAATATGACAGACACGATTAAAGGGGACAGTGTGAAAGGGGGCAATACAAGACATCTCTCTCACTCTCTCTTTCTCGCACCAGTCGGGGCCTGTCCTCTTCACCTCACTGTCTCTCTCTCTCTCTCTCTCACTCTCTCTTTCTCTCTGTTCTTCAACCCTCTGCCCGGCAAACCGCCTCCACTCTCTCCTCCTCTCAGAGCCAGGGTTACTCAGGTCAGGCTGCAGCTCAGCAGTTCTGCAGCCAGCATCTAGCAGCTTTGTCATATTAAGGCACATGCTTACAATAGTGGGCTGACAAAAGGATGAAATGAAAGTAAGAAAATGGCAAAAGAAAAGAGAGGGAGACAGACTTTATAGTGGACTCACAAGCCAGTCCAGCAGTGGGTTCTTCACCTGGGCAAAAAACCATAATCATTTATATGTTCCTATAACAACTTTTCTGGCATTATCTTGCATGTTGGATATGTTTTTATAGACTTTATTCCACATTTTTATACACTATTTGTCCTATTTTTCTTCTTTGTCTCTGAGTATTCTCATTCTGCCTTTTCCCCCACGCTGCATACATTCTTTCTTGTGCACTGTTTTTCTCTCACTCTATATTCAATTGTCATTTCTGCAAGCTATGATGAAACCCTTTTCTCTAACCTTCACTCTTTCCTGCAGTTTTGTAGGTTTGCTGTAGTAAAATAAACTGTATTCCTATCTCATGCATTTCATAAACCCCTGAACAACACTTTGTTCTATACAAAAAACGAGGATCAAACCTGAAAACACTGTTATGTTAAGACGTTAATCTTGTACTGCTGTCACTCGACTGTCCTAATTCATATCAGCTATTTCCTAGCCAGCCAGCTGTTTTGTTTTTTTTTTGCAGTTTTTATTTTGTTTTTTTTATCTGCCCTTCTGTGTGCTATAGTGTGAGCATGTGTGTGTTCCTGAGGGGGTGCATTACATCCCATCTAAATGGGTATTTAGCACTGAGCTCCTAAAACAACTGTTAGTATTTCAGAACCTTGATTTAAGGAGATGAGAAAGAAAAAACTGAAGGAAAACTAGCCATGTTCTTTTCCTCCCCTCCTCCATCCTAATCCAGCAGTGGACACGTGGAAGAATTTTTTGGTCATCATGAAGTTTTGAATTCGTCTGAGGGAGAAAAAAAGACAGAAAGGACTGGAGAGGAGGGAAAGAAAAGATTTTTTTTTCTTAAATGCAGACTCCACCCCAGCATTATGACTGGCTCCAGGAGATCATCTGGTCAACAAACTGAAATCGGTGAAGAGTGGAAGTGTGGACACACCCTGAAGCTATGAAGTGTGTGTGTGTCGTGTGTGTGTTTATATTACATAAAAAAGAAAGAAGAGGAATATTTAAAAAGAAAAAAGAAAGATGACACAAAAGGAATAATAAAATAAGAAAAGTGAGATGGAAAGACAAACTATGTTCCAACCACTCAAACTTTTAACATGTGAATCCAAACAGAAAATGAAAGACAGTGGCCATGGATGACATGAATGCATCTGTGTCTTGAGCATCAAAGATATATGTCAGAAAATAAAAATATCTGAAAAATGGAAAGATTCTGCATAATTATTTACTCAACAAATATATTTTCAGGACTGACCTTATCAGCACAGGGGAGTATTTATTAATTTGCAGTTCCCATTTTGTCTAAAACCCAGCAACAGAACAGAGTTAAAACAAATAGTGATAGAGAAGAAAAAGTGTGTGCACGTGTGTGAGAGAGAGAGTGAGACAAGCTCATACCTGTCCCACTGCCCCATGTAAACCCTGGAATGACTGGGCGTCAATGCAAGAGTTGGGACCACCGCAGTGTTTCAACACTCAGTCTCATCCATTAGTCTTTACTGTCATTATAAAACCAGTGCTCAGCTGTCTGACCAAACGAGCCAGTCTTGTGATATTTGGCTAATGCACGGTGCAGACCTCTATCGCTGCAAAGTAATCAAAGTGCAAAGTAATTAGAGGTATTTACATCATTTACCTGCAGTAATCTGTGAGAATCTGCATATCATTAATTCACCATCTGGACGCTGAAAGGCAAAAGTTCCTGCTGAGCTGTGCAGAAATGGTTCATTATTGTAAGTCACGGCCACTTTAGGGCTTTATAGTAGCAATCAGGGTGACACTGACACCATGGAAACGCTGTTTCATTTCAAAACTCCACTCTTGGACAAAATGTATGCTAGTTTGGTTAGATATGCTGAACCTAAGTAATTTCTTGTGCTAACAAAAAAAAAAAAATTCCCAAAGTAGAATTTCTGTTATTTTCCTGTTCATAGTGAATTATATGAGATACAGCACAATACTTTCAAAGAAAACTCTGGAGTTAGCAAGCTGATCGTGAGAGTGACACTTCCTTTCTCAACATGACGATAACTGGCTTTAAAATACTAAGGTGTTTGCACCTTTTCTGGGTTACAACGGCAACTAATCGAGCCAATCTTCATATTTTTTCTCCAAACATTTATAAGACAAAAAATCTGAATCAATTTCCACGTTGAAGAAATAGTTCAATACTTTGGGAAATACTCGTCTTCGCTGTTAGATTAGAAGATTGATAGTACTCGCTTACCAATGCGATAAATATGAAGCTACTGCCAGCAGCCAGTTAGCTTAGCTTGTCATGAAGACTAGAAACAGGGAAAACAGACAAACAAATGAACACATTGTATCCTGTTTTATTAATTGTGTTTTACCTTAATCTTTTAAAAGCGAGTAGTTTTTGTGCTTAAGCTTTTGTACAGATTAAAGAATAAATAACAAGATACAATGTGTTACTTAGTGAGCCTTTCGGATAAAGCCAGGTGGGCCACTTCCCCCTGTTTCCAGCCTTTATTCTAAGCTAACTGGCTGCTGGCAATAGCTTCATATGTAGCACACAGATATAAGAGTGGTATAAGTTCAACTCTCATCAGGAAAGCGAGTAACCATATTTCCCAGCTTTACTTTGCACATGCCAGTCTAATTGCGCCCCAGTTTCTCTTAATATAGACTTTAATTCAGCTGAATGTTTGTTCATTATGAAGAATCCACTTTCTACTCTCGTTTAGTGATAAGAGAGTTTAAAAGTAAGAAATAGGAAGGAGCAAAACTACAGAATAAGAGCAACAAGCCGAACACTTTGGCAAAATGGTAAACTCTTCCCTCTGACAATGTTGAAACATCAAGGGGGGAAATAATTTCTGAAGCCTCCTTCTGTTTCTCATTCCATCGGTCTGTGTTTGTTTGTGTGGATAGCGACACAAAAAGACAGCAAAAAGAAACAAAGAGAGAGCCATCAGGCTACAGAGAGGAGATAGGGAATAGAATAAAGGCAATTAATAAAAAACGAAAGAGAATTGAGGGAGAGATGAGATTAAAGAGAAGAGTGAAGAAGACGCAGGGAAGTAGAGGGAGGAAAGCAGAGGCAGTAGATTTTAACCAGATGCAGAACTTTTCACAGTGGATGTCAGCCAACAGGCATGTACTCATGCTTTAGCTATGTAATGGGCTGCCTACTCTACCCTTAAACCTCCTCCCCTTCCTTTACTCTCTCCCCCCTCTCTTTTTCTCTGTTTTTTTTAACCTCTCACTCTCTCTGACTTACCCCTCTTCTCTCAACCTCTCTATACTCCCCACCACCCCCCAACCCCCATCTCCCCTCCTTTCGATCATGCTTGCAGCCTGTGACTCATTCATATAATATATAAACAGATGTCTGACAAAAGGAGGGACATGGACTGTGTGTGTATTGTCATGATAAATACTGGTCATGAATTTCGTTTAGTTTTGGTAATAAGTAGAAAGAAAGTCAAATTTAAACTACGTGGCTTTAAAATACAACAACTGGTTCCGTGTAAACCTAGCTAGAGTCTACAGTCTTTGACAGAGGCACAGGCTAACATTTGCTATGATGGTGATTTTCCATTGGGCACTCATGAAAGAAGAGAGAGAGACAGAGATAGACAGAGAGAGAGCGAGAGAGAGAGGGAGGGAGGGACTAGACAAAAGAAACTGGAAAAGAAGTAAAACCATCTGTAATTCTCAAATGGAATTTCTTCCATCATCCGCCAAACCTCTGAATGTAACCAGCAGAGGAGGTCAACATGCACACATACACACCTACACACACACACACACACACACACACACACACTAAGTCTGGTGGATCGTGTGGCCTACATACACTGTAGATCAACACAAACCCCTCCTATCGTTAAATTAGGAAGACTTCTCAAACCAAAACTACACGAGCTAATTCTGGAGTAGCTTGTATTTGATATGCATTGGAGGCTTCGAGACTCCGTTACGTTTAGAAACGAGTCCTTAATCAGAAAGTCATGAACTGAAACTACTTTATGTTGTTTAAATGTTTTCACCACAAAATCACCTTTTGTATTTCAACCTAATACCCAGACTCCAACACCTTGACCAGTAACTAGGAGCAGAAATGTAGCTGAGGATATAATAAACCCATATGATAAAGAAAACAAGGGGTCCACCTCATCCTTGTGATGATGTCATCGGGCCAGTCCAAAAGGCCAGGCTGGCGGGGGGTGAGGACTTTACTAATAACTGTAATGTGGGAAAGACAGCTCCCTGCCACTTTAAGACTCACATGTCCGCCACATGGCTCCATAAGACTGTAATGTGTTCCAGGTGCTGGCAGAGGCGGTTTTCACAGGGAACGTATACACAGACGTGAATTCATTGTCTCACACACATGCATGTATACATACTGCGTACACAGACAAATAAAAGCCTGCATGAGTGATCACAAGTTCTGCACACACCAAAATTAATTTGCATAAAGAAAACTGCAGTAGTGTTGAGGGGGCGTTTGGTGTGCTGGCCCTGATGACCCTGATCACCAACCATGACCAACAGCAGCTTCACACACCTCTAGTGATGTACACACATGTACACACAACCAGGAGCAAACACAGGCACATATTAGGCTAGTGTTTGTCAGATACTCCTGTCATGCCAAAATGAACGTTTTCTTCATTCTACGTGCTAATGGCATTTTAATTTTTCTCAAAGAGCAAACCAAACAGTTTTTTTTTCCCCCCACAGCTATGCAAAGCAACATATTCAGGGGTTATACAGGAAACATAAAGCATTTCAAGCCCAGCTACAAACTCCTGTGGAGCAGTCTGTAACTGCCGGAGTACTTGCATTAACTCTGAGCAATTTGCTCATTGGCAAGTTAGACATGATCCCTTTCAATGGGAGCCCTGCTGTTCCTGGTGCCTTCATTTCATAACACTTACCTGGAGCAGATCTAGTAGTAATACAGAGGGAAATTCTAAATGTGTCTAAATATCTTCTTCATTGTTCTTCACAATGCTGTGCATGAGCCTACACATAGAGTAAAGGGGATAATTAAAGGATTAACAGTTAATACTTTACTGCGATATTTTATAGTTATCCCATGTTTACAGTATCAGTACAGCGAATACTTCCTCTTCAAGTCAACCTATGTAGTTTAAAGGCGGCACTCTGCTTTAGTGGTGTGTTACAGTCCTCACCTGCACAAACCACAAGCCACCATGAGGCCAGGCTGTCTGTGAGGATTGTAATAAACATACTCCGTCGGCCACTGACTTCCGAACAAACTACCTGTGCTTACAGCTGCTCAGCAGGAACTCACCTGGGGTTTTCCTCCAGCAAGCCACATTTTCACAGAGTAGTGTACTCCACTTCAATAAACGAAGTCTCCCTAATGTTACAAATTTGCTGTAATAAAGGGTTTTTCAACTGAGAATGCATGGCTGATTTTGAATACTTCTCTTATTTTCAAAAGCAGAAAACATGGCAACAAATATACTTATGCATTATATGTAAATGGAGTCCAAACCCTCCTTTTTTGAGCTTTGAAACAAAGCAATGGGTATCCATATCAAGTACAAACAGCAGTGCTTCAAATCTGTATCTCTAAACAGTATCAGAGGACACAGAAAACAGTTCGCTGCCCTAGCTTGAGTTTTTTTTTTCTCTCCTTTTGTTTGGCTCTGCACAGTGTTTTCTCTGGACAGCAAACCCTAACATTTGGACTGTGATCCAAAACCATGGATCCAGAAGAGCAGTGTTACAGGCAGAGAAGAAAAGAGAAGAGCCTGAGACACAGAGAGACAGGAGGAGGAGGAGGAGGACGAGGAGGAGAAGTGATGATGTGGAGCTTGTGAAAGTAGAACGTTGTCAGAATGAGGTGGATTTTTAGAGAAGGAGAGCGAGAAAAAAGGAATGAATATGTCGTGTGTGTAAGTGTGTATGCGTGCGTTCATGTCTGTGAATTATAGAAAAACAGAGACATTAAATTACTTTTGGATGCCAGAGGGAAGTAGTAATACTACTGTTCATTAGTTTTGTTGAAAACTCATTTGCTATAAATTGAAAAGCATAAATTATTTGCCTTAGAATTGAATCTTATTTGAGATTTGAGGGTTCATAATCATCACAGATTTCATCTTTAAATCATGAGCTATAATGTTTGGCTAACACAGTTTAATTAAATCAATGTGACTGAGAGTCTCTTAAATAAGTTAAACATTAATTACTTTAACTTCATTAACGGTCTTTCATGAACTGCCTTCTTTAATGGCACCTTTATCTTCTTCTTCATTACCTCCCTGCAGGCTTCTCTTCTGAAAGAAGTTTTGCTTGGTCCTGACTTTGGAATATACTTTCTCATCATAAGCATTCTCTCCATTCCAGCTTCTCCTTACAGGACAGCATGGTGGTCTTAAATGATTGGTTCCTCCTGCTATGGCCAGGTGTTGGCCCCATTGAAGGTCTAGAGAAACTCCTGCATCCTTCCATGTCTATGCAAAGCTACAGAAACTGCACTTCTGGTGCAAACTTCTCACCTCCCATGGCTTGTAACACATGGCAGCCAGGCCAGTTTATGGTTTCCCCAACATTTGAGGGCCACATCATCAGAAGACATCACCCAAGCCATAATTCTAACTATGATGTGAATGTAAGAGGACAAATCACTACTAAACTATGGCTACTAAACTATAGCCTATTCATATATAATTCATGTAAAACAACTTATTTTATGCAATATGAGATAGGAATTTATAACTCTAATTCAGAAATCTATTTAAAACTGTATCCAACAACCATAACTAGGAAGTATGCGTTGACACAGACAGTGCTGATACCTGATGGCTATGGTTTATGGAGATGAATATACTGACCACACATTAATTTCCCAAATAAAGAATAAACGGTATCTGTTATAACTGGTATGTTTCTCATACAAACATGGTGGGAAATGTCAGAACTGACTTAACAGCATCATGAAAATAGTGTCATATCTACTTCTAAGGAGACTATTTCAATTTGACGTAAAATTTTCCCCAAATCAAGCACTTTTATCCATCACTGCCGGGTTCTAAAAAGGTCTCTGATTTAAGACTGGCTGGTTTTCCTGCTGCCGATAGGAGATATCTTCCACTCATAGCTTTAGCTTTCCTCTGCGGCAGCCCTCCTCCCACTGGCTTCGCGGGTGGAAAAAGTGACACAGCAGCAGACTAAAATGCAAGAGGTAACACTACTTCCAGACAGAGTGATCAAATGGAGACCAAAAAAATCTCAGAACTTGACTCACTTTTCCAGAATTTATTCAGACTACATTGGCTACTGTCCATTTACTGAACACAATTCGAAGACATGAGAGAAAATATCTTAGTTCAGTGTGTAACGCAAAGGTTTAGATACGGAGCATGTTCAGCTGTGGAGACGGATGTAGATAGTGTTCCCACCCTCGTACCTCACATGCATACACATACACCCAGTCTCCTCACTGCTCTGACCGGAAGCCATCAATTCTGAGAGTGTCAAGTTCACAGTTTAGATGTGCCAACCATGTTTGCACCACAGTTACTCATTATGTTGTGTCTGCTTTTTTTTTTTTTTTTTTTAAAGTTGGGAATCTCATGAAAAAATATTTAAGAAATTCTTTATACCTGAGCTACTGACAAATCGTTCAGCACCAGTCAAATAAATGGGTTAAAATGCTTGTAAAAAATTAATATCTGGGATATAGATGAAATACATGCAAAGATGCAGTGATGGATTGATTCAATCTCATAAAGAAGAAACAGCTAAAAAATGACAGAGCACCTTGTAAAGGAAGTTTTCCTGCATATATCCCACACTATTCAAAGAAGGGACATATGCAGGCAAACCAAAAGAGTAGCTATCCATTCTTTAAGTATCCTCTGAAACCGCTACTTTCTTTATCCTGAAGGATGACAAGCTGAACATCTAAAATCAGACAACTGGGTTTCAGCTGTGAGTATGGTTCTGTCTTTGTCCCCAGGCCACATCATTTTACCATGAGCTCAGGGAGGTTTAAAAGGCAAGATTGCCCTCAGCAAGCATCCACCAGGTGTTTTATGTGGCAGGTGGAGGTTTGATTGGTAGCAGGTGGCAGACAGTTCAAGCACTCATTTAAGCCCTTAACCCAGCAAGACAGGGCACAATCCATTTTAGTGGTTGACTACACCAGCACATCCCTGCAGAGATAAGTGAATCCTTGCTAGAGAAGGATGACACAGTGCTTCGAGTTGGTCTCATTTCAGTCATATTGATCTTCATTCTACAAGGTTGTATAGGGGTTGGTACTGTACATGTTTATAGTGCAGTTTGGGATCATGATTACAGTTACAGCCAGGACAGAGTATGGGGTTATTATTATGATTTATTTAACAATTTTACGCAACTTATTTAAAGCCCTAAACCAAGGTTTCTGACTGATTTTTATTTCATTTTTATACTGTTACAAGATTGAATCATGAAACAAAGGCATTTTGAAAATATACATCTGATGTGCACTTAGTACCTACAGACACTGTAATTGAAAATAAATTGCAAAATATCATAGCTTAAAGAGCTACAAGAAAATAAAACCCTAGTACTCAAATGAACTCTAATTACATTCTCAGTCACAATGTCAACTCCCAGCTAACCTACATCTCCACAGGACCAGCAAAATAGAGAAATAAAACAACACCTTATTATCAATGTTATCAAACTATTTCCATATTCCCCCACAATGTTTTGAAGGCAAATAAAAAATCATAAGAACAGATTCTGAAGTACCATTCCTGTAAGCCAGGGGTGTGCTGTGCTCTATTAATTACAACTAGACTATATTAAGGTTAAGCATGAGAGTTTTCCCCAAGGTTTTAACCAGTTCATGAAGTTTTATTCAATATTTCAAGCCATGCTAGCAGCATGGCATTAGCAATGGCCGTCTTGGTCTGCTGCTCTACCACTTTGGTCCAGACTGAAATGTCTCAACAACTATTGGATGGGTTGCCATGAAATTTGGTACACCTGTTAATCTGCAACTCAGGATGAATTGTAATAACTCTGGTGAATGTTCCAAAAGCGCAATCATCAAATCAAAATTATATTATTATTTTGACCAAATACCTGCAAAACATATGACATTCCCATCACCCTCACTTGTACTTTGTTTTTTGTGCTAATTAGCAAACATTAGTATGCTAACACATCAAACTAAGATGATGAACATGCTCAACATTATACCTGCTCAACATCACCATGTTAGCATTGTTATTATGAGTGTGTTGGCATGCCAACGTTAGCATTTAGCTCAAAGCCTAAATAGAGCCTCACAAAGCTGCTGCCGTGGCTGCAAACTAGAAGTCCTAAAAGTTATATGGATGAAGTTGTAACAGCTACTGAGCTCACATGTCAACAGGTACATCTCTGTGACTACTGAGAGAAACTCAATCCACTGATTAAAACTACGTGATTCAGTTGAAAACTGGAAAAAGCCAGCACTTGGACATTGACATGCGCCAACCTCAGTCTACCTTGGGTTGATGTAAGCGTTCATCTTCCCCATGTCAAATCTATTATTAAGTTTCCATTCAGACTGCAGAGGACTGCATGATAATAACATGTTCTGAATTCAAAGAGGCTGAGTAATTTTTATATTTCATGGTTTCAAGTCTCTCAGGATATGACTTTGTATCCTCTTCAGACATTATCAAGTGTTAAATCTCAGTCTTGTATGGCACACAAATCATGATGATTACTATATATAACAAAAAATTCTAACATACATTTGTACAGCTACATGAAACAAGCAAAAAACTTTTCTCCCTCATCAGAAGCATTGCCTTGCTTTATAAGATCCAACTGTTTTGAAGACCGTTTTTTTCCTTCCCATCTGTGAAATCATTCAAGTGCAGAGGAGGTCTGAAGGAGTCATTTTACTTCTCTGTTGACTGCAGCAGCCACAGAGCCAGAGAGGCCAGGCTCTGACAAAAACTCACAGGCAGGTTGAGAAAAGCTGAATGCAAGGGGATAATTGCAACTTAAATGTACAACACCAATGAACCATAATTTTACCAGAGTAGGTCCTCAACACTTGGCGATGACACAGGCATAGAAAAAGGTTCAGACTTTCAATTTTGCACTTTCCAATTCGCCACCTATGAACCAACAATACCTGCTGAAAGCATAAAGTGCTGAATTGCTCCACTTCCATTTAAAATCTGGCGTTATGTTGGAGTGACGGTGTTTGAGCAGCCGCTGAGTTGAAGTGTGCAGATTGAAAAATGTGAAATGATTGTGAAAGGAGATGAAGAGAGGACGTGTCATGTTGGGGTTCCCTATAATGCCTCCTCTGCTTTTTACAAGACATGGAAGGTTTGGGGTCAGGCATGAAGGGGCTGGCATATGTGAACCTTCAAGTAATGCATGGAGGGTTTTTTTTCACCTCACCTTTGACCTCACCACTATAACTCTTGTTTGCCACCCATCATTCTCACTGCAGGGACCCTAGAACCTTTGTCTGTTAGTGTCTTGAGGACGACAGAAACAGGGAAGGAGAGAGGGAGAGAACAAGACCTAAGAAAAGAACTTAACATACAGTAGCATTGTCTTAAACATTGTAGCCCGCTATTCTACCACACAGTATCAGCGGAGAGAAACATTCAGATACAGCTGAAGTCAAGGAAGCAATATTATTGTGGTATGTGGACCTGGTACTGAAGGGAACACTTTCCATACTGGAAAAAAAAAAAAACGAACTGTAGAGATTCCTCCCTCCTGAAAGCTCCACCAGTTGACATTCATCATACCAAAATAAAACTGCAGGAACCGGGGCAATTTCAAAGGGGTGGGGTTAACGCAGGGAAGTGATGGGAGGAGCTAAAAATGCTGAGGTCTCAGGTTTCTATTAGTGTTAATATTAATGCTACTGTTTGTCATATCCACATCTATTGCAGGGCTTAACCATTTTTTTCTTTGAGAGTGTGAAGATGTTACTGGCTGCATACAAATTTTACATTCTCAGTCTAGCTCTCAGTCTTCAAGTGATACATAGTGGTAGTTTTATTGAGTATCCTGCATTATTAGATGCTTTTTGTTCATTAAAGTTGGTTAAACCTTTTTTTTTTCCCATTTTCATTCTCAGACTGTCCATCCCTTATCACAAAGGCTGGTTACGGATGGGAGTACATTGCACATTGGAGTGTATTTTCCCAGATGTGTAATGATATACGGCTGTGTTGAACTTGCCCCTAACCAGCCAGAGAAGGAGAGAGAGAGAGAGAGAGACTCCAGACAGCTGAACTCACCTAAATGTGTTCCTCATGTGTGTTGTAATATGGAAAAGATTTCAGCGCTCGCCCCTCCACTCACCATAACTGAGCTCGTCTTAACCCTTCAACGGCCGCACACAACTAAACTACTAAACAGGATTAAGGCTGCTCAGTGCAGCCTGCGTGTCCTGTATTGTCCGTCCTATCTGTGCCCTACAGCTGATTTCCTACACATGGTAGTCAACTCATATTCAGTGTACAGTAAACAGATTCCACATAAACACAAGCTGCCAGTTTGCCAGTATCACATTCACTGTAGTCAGATGCTAAAAGACAGCTAACCTCATTAAAAGTTTAATTCAAAAGAAAAGGTTAACCAGTATGCTATGTCAGTGGGCCATATACTTCACGGAACATGTCCACACAACTTCTGACATTAAAATATGTTTGCAATTAACACAGTGAAACTACAGGCATATTACATATGCAAATTATTTTCTTGAAAAGAATTCTTAGACCAAGGGGATTGAGGTTTGCCATGCTTCCTCACAACAGGGAGGTATTTGATATATATTTTTAAAAAAAACAGGCAACATTGTTAGAGGTTTTGTGAGTTTACTGAAAAATATTCAGTGTTGACCATAAAATATAGAAGCTTGTGTCATATGGACACAATAGTTTGATCCGGCGCATTTCAAAAATGTACGTTTCATAATCAAAGCACCAACCACTGGATGATGCTAATGCTGCTAAAACCCTGCTGACGACACTGCCAAGAAGTTCAGTCTTGACTGAACAAAACGGATCTTTCTCTATGACACAGAGTAATCATGCTAAGTTGGGGGTTAAAACATTTACGTATCCATGTGAGTATTATATGAATAAATATATAATTCTTATTGAATAAGATTTTTTTAGTTGTATGAATGAAGCAATGACGCACCAATTTTAACTATTCATTATGATTCTCTGCTTTATTTGAGAAACTACAATAGTGACTAATATGTGTGGAATTAGCAAAGTAAAGTGATGATTATTTATTGCTTATTTGCCATGTAACAGCTGAGTCACAATTCACCTGGAATGATTGATTATTAAAGGAATAGTTCGACATTTTTGGGCAACTAGTTTATTTGCTTTTTCGCTGAGATTTTTTATGAGGAGTTCGATACCACTTCCGAATGTCAAATACGAAACTAGAGTCAACGAGCAGTTAGTGTAGCTTAGCATAAAGACTGGAAACGGGGAAACAGCTAGCTTGGCTCTGCTCAAACGTAAAAGAAAAATCTGCCTAACCACAATAGTTGTTTTTACTCTTTATTTTGTGCAAATGAAACCATCAAGATATATCATACTAATTAGTGAGTTTTAGAGGTGCTTGTAGGTGGATTTTTGATAAATTTGGACAGGTAAAGATTTTAAGTAAGTAGTAAATTAATGTAAACTAGTGTACTCAATTTAAAATGTATTCCTACACTGAAACTATGAAATTTTACTCTCAAAATAAACTCACCAAAATTAGTCATGGTGGATGAAGAGAAATACCCACTTGAAGCACAGTCATTAAACAGTGAACAAATTAACAACTGCGTGCAAATATAAACGATAATCAGTTGTCTGTAACAGAAGAAATTTTGGAAGGAATTGTCAAAGTTCTGAAAAATACATCAGACAGCATTTAGCCTAGCCTAAGTTTGTCATATTCGGCCAAAAAACTGACTTTTCCTGCAGTCCCTGGGCAGGTTGATGTTATTCATTAATAAAAACTAACAAGACAAGACAAAAAGCTTACAAAACAATATCAAAGCAAAAACTGAATTAACGATTAATGATTTCCTCATTTTGAGAACAATACGTCTAACTTTTTTCCACAGTACGCTTCCAAACTGTATGTCCACCAAAACGTGGACTGAACTCGTCCAATGATCTTCCTTAACTCAACCTTCCTTTGCATATTTATGCCGCCTTTCAAAATAAACAAAAAAAAAAAATAAAGGACTTTGAAAGAAAAAATACATTTATGGATAGTCTCTTGCTCTACTCTTATGAGCTGGACTTTTTTTCCTCTCTAAAACCACGGCCCAGCTCTATCTAGCAATTAACTGCCTGCCGTGGACTCTGGTGACATTGTGTGGGGATATTTCTGTCACGTTTATTATGCGTTTGCTGACCAGACTGTGAGTCATGTGGACACACAACCAAATCTAACCATGTGTTAGTCCCAGCCAAGGGAGGTTCCCTACTTTGATTTTCATCCTCTTGCCTTCTGTTTTTTTGTGATTCTCACGTTCTTTCTCATCACTTTAGCTCTTTCATTGACAGAAAGGCTTTTGGGGGGAATTGTTTTTGCTCCAATTCTTGATATATCCTCTGAAGTACAATAAAAGAAATCTGCAAGCAAATTTATTCACTAGAGCCTCAGTTTAAGAAAAAAAAGTTTTCTTTGACTTTTGTCAAGTGGAAGAATTATTCCCTCTGCCTCATCTTCTCCGTCATACTCGCTTGTATTTCCTGATAGGTATTTATACTCTCTCTTGCCCCTATCCTACACCCCCTCCCTGCACCCACTCCCAAATTGAGATTACACCAACTCTTCAATAACCCCGCCCCCCTAAAGTCTAAACACTTGAGAAATTTATTCCACTGGAATCAGCCTGCAGATGTGGTAACCTGAGGGAATGAAGACAGAGAAGGAGGAAGAGACACAAAGACGGAGATGGTGATGGAGGCAGGGGAAGACACTGAAATGATACAAGAAACGTGTGGTAGGAGGGAAAACAGGAAAAGCAAAAAAGGCGTTCCATACACAGACACATCACAAACTTGGCCAGATTGTTGTATAATTTGAAGCACTTAAAGTAAATGAGTGCTCCTTAAAAAGCCCGGCATGTCTTTTACTAGTTCTCCCCCAGTTCCTTCCTTCCTGGGTGCTCCACAGTCAGTCAGTGGGCTGAATAATGCCAGTGGCCTCAGCATACTGATATGCGCTCAGGCCTGTCGGGCCAACAAGAGAGCTGAATTCTTTGACTCAGCCTGCCTTTTTGATCGCGTTTAAACACTTATGCAACTGCCAGCAGCATGCAGGTCCTGCTCTAAAGAGCAAAGAAGAATGTTGCCTTAAAGGATCAATTTGTGCTAAAAAATAAATCAGCACGGGTAAATATTGTACTCTCTTGTAAATGGTTGATAACTGACTGTCTGTAGGAGCAGTGGTTCACTGCTTATCGCCTTGATAAAATCAAGACTTACTATGTTGCTGCCTAGAGTTTAACCACTCAAGCTCCAGCAACAGTGCGAGAGTCCCTACAAACTCATGTTGTGCAGCCAGACTTTGTAAATTGTATTTAAAATTTTGAGTAGTTATCGTAGAGATTCCAATAATACAAAACAGGTCCAGCTGAATTTAGGGGTAGTGTGTGTAAAATGATGCACAAGACATGTTAATTCATTTGGAGTAGAGCACCCAATTAAAAATATGGATTCTTTGGTTTAAAGCAGTAGCCCACTTTGTAACTGTTGATAAAAGAATTGACAAAAACCTTTCTCTTAAAAATGATAAGCTAAACTCATAAGCATTAAAAAAAAAAAGTAATTTATCACTGCTACAACCGAACATGGTCTGGTACAACCAGTAGCCTACGGTGGCTAATGTTAGCAAACTTAAGATAGCTATTGCTGTGTTACTGCCATTACTAATTCATGACTGAGCATGACTGTTACACTGTCTGCTTAAGCATAAAGCAACTGACTTGAAATCTTGGGAAATGAAGGGAAGTTCTGTGTGCTTTTGTCCACTTGTTGCCACAATGGCCACTGTTCAGTAAAAGTTATGTAGCCTCCATTTGAGAGTCACTCAGTCACTCATCAGGTACAGTGGCTTCAATGCAAAACTGGAACAAGTTGTCAATTTGAGAAATGCACATATTCGCTATTGAGTTGGATAAGACGATCTATCCTGCTCTTATGTCTGTCCGGTAAATATGATGCTATATCGCCAGCAGCTAGTTAGCTTACTGCAAGAATGGAAACAGCTAGCCTGTCTCTGTCCAACGATACATGCCCACCAGTAAAACTATAGTGTTCTTCTTGCGCTTCAGTTTTTGTACAGATTTAAAAAGCGAGCCATTATGTTAAACTTAATGAGGCTTGGAGGTGCTGGTAGGTGGGTTTTGTTACCTTTGAACAGAGGCAAGCTAGCGATTTTCCCTCTACCTCGGGTTTTGTACTAAGCTAACCAACTTCCCAAGAGGGCCACTAGAAATCAACATTTGGTGGCTCAGAGCTCTGAGAAGACACCGTTGTGCCATTTGGTGCCAAGATGTAAGACAGCTGCTGCAACAGCTAGTTCTCACTTTGCAGGCCCACACTGCACAGATTAAAATTTCATTATTTAACAAAAGCATTTTTATCATAGACAAGCAGAGTTTCATAGTTCCTAGTTTTTCCAACGGTATTCTGGTGTGGAAAGCTTATTGCAAGCGTTCGGAGCAGAGAAAAAGAAAAACTGCCTGAAATATAAGCTGTAATTTGAAAACCTCAACCGCCCCTGCATGTCTGCTGATGTGTGTGTGTGAGTGTGTTTGTGTGTGTGTATGTGCATGCGGTGCTCTGTTTAATTAGTGCCTATTTCCGTGTGCGAGTGTCACAGAGGGCAGTGCGTCTGAACCTTTCTATCCATCCCTCTCTGGTTCCTTCAATCTTCAACGATTTTTTTGATCTTCTCTCATCTCTGTCTTCTCTCCCTTTGCTTCAGTCGGTGAAAGGATTATAGGTGTGTGTGTGTGTGCTCCTCCTCTTTAATCACTAGCTCTCTCTTTCTCTCTCTCCATCACTAAACTTTCTCTACAGACAGCTGCCAGTGTCTGAGTGTGAGGGCTGCATATCTACTGTATTCTAGTACCTTCATTTTACTGTAGAAACATATGTTTTAAAATCCAGAGGAAGGGGTGCATAACTGCACAGCACCAAGAAATGCTTTGAAACAAAAAAAGTTAAAGGAAAATACTTTAATTTCAGAGTTAATTCTCTCTGAGTAACCTGTGTAGGCTCTGCTCCTTCCAGATCCTCCCTGACCACCACTTCCTCAGGTTCACATAAATAAAACATGCACAGTATGGATCTAATACTCAAATTTGTGGTTCAAAATGAAAGAAAAACCTGTATAAATGAGTGAAGCTATATAACAAATGCATAGCTTCCATGCAGATGAGGGGCATTTTCCTGTCATGGATTCGCTGCCCTTGAAGGGTCATTAAATCAATACAAAGTTACTCTGATGATGATCCCATTTCACTATGGGATGTCACCCTGTTATGAAACATTTTTTATCTCCTCCAAGGTGACTGTGTTGTCATCCACAGGGCACGGGGATCACTGAATGCTTTGATGAGTATGAAGTTGGTGTGCATCATGTGCTATGGCCTTCACAAGCACCACATTTCAACCTAATTGAACACCTCTGTATGTGTTAAACAGTGCTCTCCCTCACCATCATCAATCAAGCAACACACTTAGGAATCAAAGCGGAGTTCCAGAGACTTGAATCTATACCAAAGAGTGCTGAAGCTGTACTAAAGGTAGAATTTTTTTGTGCCAAGCCTTCAAACTAGTTTCTTCCCTGATGCTGATGACAGCAGGACTCGCACAGCACCAACAGCAGAAGCAGCTCACCGCATACTGATAAGCTTGTGTTTATGATGTATGTTGATATCCTTCAGGTTCAGCTTTGTGAACCTGATGAACTGAATTGTTCACAGTCACACTTGTTATTTTTCTTCTTATTTTGAAGAATACGAATAAGCATTTCCTTTTGCTTTTGTTACCATATTAAAACACTATGCCGGTTTGCGCTTTAAGTTGTCACCTCTTTGTCGTTACATTGCTTTCTGAATTTGAAGGGGTTTTTTAAAACCAATGTCAAAATGTAACACCAGCAGCTTTTATAAAGTGCGACCTCTAGGCATTCTCATGTGACACTGTATATCATGTGCTATATCAATCTGAATTTTGATATCATGGCTATTGTTGCCAAATACGGTTGAATTTTCACTATTGCATGTTTAATTTTCCTAGATTATATGATAATCCTGCAAAGAACAAATGTATTCTGCGCGTTAATGTGTTTTACAATCAAAGATACTGACAGTATATGTTTTTCATGCCTCCCATCATGCCAGTTGAAGTGTTACCATCTGATCTTCTCTGTGATTTATAACCACAAAGTGACATGATAACATCAGATCTACTCTGGAATTTTCCTATCAAGGATGCAATAGTTATACATGTCCATCTAAGCACACAGCATTTGATCAAATCATGTTTCCTCCTCAACTCTTTAGCTGTGTGCTGTTTCCTTACCAGCTGGCTGACAGGTGGACAGCCGCCCCTGACTTGAGAGGATCTGCTCCACCCATAATCCTTAGCGTTTTCTTCTGCATCAGAATGGAAATATGAGACTCAGTGACTGAGGCCGGCGAGGAAACAACTTAGACAGCCAATCAGAGCGCAGCACATCTGGAGGAATCTGTCTGCAGGCCCAGCTGGCAGAACTGTAGCAGTCAGGAGAGGAGAGAATCAAGATCTTAGATTCAAAATGGCTGAAGGATTTAAAAATAAAAATCTTCAGGTCGAGGGACGAATACAAATACAATCTGGTTATATTTCACTTTGTTGCCTTTTCCTTTACTATTTACCATATGAAAACTCCCTATGTCTTGCATTTCTACAACAAAGAACTTTAAAGGCAAGGATTTCTCTGGTCACTAAATTTGACTCTGACCAAAATTAGAACTATGATTGGGTTAACATTACTTCTAATTAGATCCATTTGCAATTGTGTCCTAAGGGTCCGGTGTAATATGTCTGGATGGTTTGGTTACCAAGTTACCACTTGAATCCACCAACAGTCAGCAGCAACAACAATCAATGCTGACCTTTAGTCAAGGAGCAGATCTGCGTCTGGAGTTTTCAAGCACATTAGGTAACCTAAACTAGCTGTCTGCGTCCCGTGATAAATGTCTTAACCCACAGGACACCCTCACATGCTGGAGGAAAAGAGAGTTGTTCTACTGAAAAAACAGATTGAAACATTTGCAGCTATTTACTGGAAATTGTATCATCAAATGACATTGGGGTACTTTGGAGCATGATACCCTCAAGTTAAAATTGCTGTTTTTTGAGTTGCATCTGCTGACCTGTTCATGACCTCTTATTTAAGTGTTAAATTTAAAAAAAACATGCTTCTTTATCTTTTAATAAATGTTTTTAAAAAAAATCATGTTTCTGAATGTCTACGAAGTGCAACTCTTCACTGGGATAACACATAATTGACTGTTTCATGTGGAATGTGGTTGAATCAAGAGAAAAAAGTCTGATGATGTGGAGCTTTGCAGCCATCTTTGATTTCCTACGCCGCCTGTCTGGTCTCTCCAGCTCCTCAGCAAACATGAGAATGTAACTCTGCAGTGAGTGGGAGCTCTGCCATCTTTAAAACACATTTCATCTCACTCGCCCCTCCTCCTCTCTTCTCTCTTTCTATCTCTCTAGTTTGACTCAGGGAAGAGTTGAGGTGAAGCTTTTGGGAGTGTCCAACAATGACTTTTTTTTTGGCAAAGAGGGGGTGGACAGAGAACAGACCTATCTACAAGAGGAAAATAAGAGTTGTGCAGTTATTTATGATAGGCTCAGTGAACTGTAAGAGAACAGAGCCAAGATGTCCCCCCCTCCAATGTCTCTGTACTCATTCTGAGTGGCTTAACAAACATGCCTTTACTACAGCACGCCGCAAAAAAGAGCTTTAGAATAAAGTCAAATGATTCAGACACAAGCTTTTCATCATTTGGATCTGCAGCACATGAGGTTATTACAACATACAGTATAAAAGTCCATCAAAGTGTCCATCCAAGCTCACTACAGTGGGGAAGTGGTGATCATTTTCCATTCCACCTGCACCATTTTGATTGGCAAAGGTAATTCTATACATAATTAGTGTTTATTAAGTAAATTCATCTTCATGGTATCAGGGTATCAGGTACATCTCAGTGCTTTAAGTTGCAGTGAAGGATCACAAGCATTTTCCTTAGAAATCTCATTTACAGGGCACAGAATGATTCGGTTAAACTTTAACTGATTTACTCATATATGCAAAGACACAAGGCTTCCCCTACTGTGCCACAATGGCTTCAACTTCATTTAAAGCTATTCTTCTTTCATCAATGGATGTTCTCAGTATACCATGAAAAAATGAATTTAGTATACAAATGTTTAAACATGGATTGCATCACTGCAATTCTCCATACAATACTTATCGGTTTATGTTTATGCTATGTGCTTTACTCACAGGAATGGGCAGTGGGTTTGTAATACACAAGGTAGTATGAGGGCTGAGTTTTGTCAGAGTGGTAGTAGAGTAGATGACATGTCTGGTCATGTGGGCAGGTAAGAGCTGCTCAAAGAGAGAGAGAGGGAGAGGGGTTGAGACTAGTGCTCTCCTTCACACCTGTCTTTTGTCAGTCTGAGTCTCCAGCAGTATTCGTGCTTTGTATGTGAACCACTGCATTCCACTGACAAGCTTATGCTTTTGGTTTAGTTCAATATCCATAAACTCTTAAGAGATCGAAAATATTTTTTGACCTGTTACGGAAAGATCAGATGTAGGGACAGAGACATACTTTTATTTTGACACACGGGGGAAAGGGCTGGAAACTGTTTATTAAATGCTTGGTCCAAATGTTTTGCACTTGAGTGGAAAATATTGAAATATGACACAAAATCTGCTTGGCAGTATGAGGAATATTGATAGTAGCCACACACTACAAAAAATAGCAAATTTGTCACCGGAATACCTTTTAAATCAATGAAAAATAATGTTGAGGTATCATATTTTTTCGGTACATTCGCGCGTAAAAACGACTAACTACAGGTCCGGTTCAATTAAACTCCAATAATTCATTAACGATTTACTAGATAATCCTAAACTGCCTCGTAAAAGTTATTTTCCTATAAAATCCAAAGCAGGGGAGAAGACCCAGGCCCTCCGGGTGCCAACTGATGCCCATCGAGGCGCACCGAAACGGGCACGTTTCAAGCCCAAACCTAAACTGCGCACAATGTTGAACACCAGGCGCCTGTATCTCAGCACTGACACTCCGGATTCACTGCAGCCCGTAAAAGAGGGAAAAAACGTGGGCCTTCTTCTCCCTTTTAAACCTCGACGCTGTCCACGTCCTCAAAAAGAATGGATCTAATTAAAACGTTGCACTCGTCATCATCACCAAAGCCTTGCCAAACGGTTCTGGTGGAGAGGAGGCTGGGAGATGCAGGACCACATGACCGACTCTGGGCTGCGGAGGGATGGGAGTCAGATTGGGTTTCTCTTCTCCGATTGGCCGGTGGGCTGACTTCTGACACGCAGACCAGGGACCCTCCTGCCGTATAAATAGGCCTGATAGAACTTTATTATTCTAGCATCAAGGCAGCAGGTTCCTGCTAAGTTTGGAGTTACTCGTGTCACCACAACTGTATGCCTGCTTGAAGGTGGTTTAAAAACAGGGGCTCAGCAGCACAAGGAGTCTGCATGTCTGCTTAGACATGCTCAGCTTTGTGGATACCCGGATTCTGTTGCTGCTTGCAGTAACTTCATACCTAGCATCATGTCAATGTAAGTTTGAATATCTGCTCTTTTTCTGTGATGGATATTTTTTTTCGGGTCCCACTGCTTGAGGATCTTGCGCTTGGCTTTTGTTTGGGACTTACATCAAGGTGAACCTGAAGACAGCTCAAAGCAGTGCTGAATTAAACTCAACGGATTGAGCTCATGCAGAGGATTCTTCACTTTCTTTCCAAGGATACAATTATTATCATTTGATTAGTTTCCGAGGGAGAGAAGTTGCACACTCTGAAAAAAAAAAAGTTTTGTCGCTTTGAAAGAGACGTATAAGTAGTCGACCTAGTGTCTTTTCAAAGCTTTTAATGCATGTGGAGTTATGAAAATAGGCTAAATGTGAATTTTCCTTTTAGACATAGGGTGAAAAACTTCGTGGGGCGTTGTACACATTGTTCCATCCAGGCTTTCAGGGAATTAAGCTTTATTTTAAGAAACTGCAATGTCTCCTCCTGGTGGCCAAGGGTGCAAACATCTACTTGGCACCACTTAAATGTTCTCCTTGAAAAGAAAAATCTGTTTATCAAAGCTGAAGTAGAAATGACAGTAGATTACAACATATTTCAGTATTTTTAGATTTTTAAGCTAAATAGCCTCTGACTTCCCTTACAGTTAATATTTTGTATATTTTAACGTCATTTAAACCACAGAACCATTTAAAGATATGATCACTAGGTATACAATTCAGGTTGAAGCTTCTTGGCATCTTTTTCCTTATTCTAGCACATCAAATAGGGAAATAAATTGCCTCACATCACTTTGAACGTCCAGCTGCGCCGCCTTGTGGTCCAGATTGGACACGACATGTTAGGGTTCATAGGGAGGTCCCCGCTGTGCCAAAGCCAGCCGTGGCCAGCTGATCCAGATTCAGAGAGAGCAGCTGATGTCCACCTGCAACAAGGGGTAGATGTGAGATACAACCGTCAGCCACAAATGAAGGATACAGTCATCAGATTGTCAAACTTAAAACAATTTAACAATTCTGTATAATAATTGTCTTTCTAATTGTTCTGAAAGTCTCCCTTTTGCCACAGCTCTACCACCTCTGTATGGTGGTAGAGCTTTAATAATATTTTAGCAGAAGCGACATAGCATCAGTAACAGATGTCATACAGTCCCCATTGCAAATTCTGTAGTTCTCATCGTGTTTGCAGTAGTAGGCCAACTATTCCGGTCCTATGGGCATGCACTACCTATCCAGGCCTGTTGGCAGCGGGAGCCTTAATATCTGGAATGCGTACTGAACAGTGAGGTTTACAACACGGAGGGAGACAGTTTGCTGTGATTCACACACTGTGCAGAGATGACCCTCAGGTAGACTTTTAGACATGGGCTTAGAGATGTTATACAGCAGGCGGGCTGTCAACAAATAAACAACGCAGGAAGGCTAATTCTTTAAGGCATGACAGAAACATTTGTTCAGCATTACCAGACACAGTGGATAAGTGTAGTTACGTTGTGACCAACTCTTTACACAGTGTTTGTGCTGCGGATCAGGGTTGAGACCGTGAGAACACACAGAACGCCCCGCTTTCTTTTTCAAAACTGAATATTGTCTAAATTGCAGTTTTTCTTGGACATGAGATTATAACTGTAACAGGGTTATTGTGCACAATGATTTTCCACATGGAGACATTCAGTCTCGCTTATGCATAATGAAGTTACCATTATCCCGTGTGCACACTTTTATAGAGTTTTTTCTCATGCAGAGGAACAAACAACACTTTAGACTGACCTGTAACAAGACGTTAGCACATTGAACAAGTATATCGATGGATGGAAATGACATTGTTTTTTTTTCCAGGTGCCTGTTTTGCTTTAAAAATGCTTGTCATGTTCTAACAGAGTGTTCCCTCTTCTCTCCCCACCCTCCTCTTCTCCCTCTTCCTCCTCCTCATCTCTCCAACGCCACAGACGCGGTTAGTACACATGCATGCAATCATGAAAGCAACACATCTTAAAGATAGCTTTACCTTGTCACTTTGCCTTTTGCCTTTTAAATGCTGAAAAATGTGCAATGACAGAAGAGGCTTCTCAGTTGTTCTTGACCATATGAGCAATCTCAACGATGGCAGAGCGTTTCATTTAGGAATTTCTGTCCCTGAACCAAAGTTATTTCTTGCAGTTTTCTCCCTTCCTGTCCACGAATAGGTGAGGGTCCTATTGGCTAAAGTTTGTGTCAATGAAAGCTAAAACCGCCGTGCTGAGGCACCCATGGGGCCTGGTACAAAGGATCCTTTCTGAGGACAGCAGAGAGGGGGCAGAGGGAGGTTTGCTCCTAACAGCTGGCTTTGGATCAGTTTGGAGATTTACACTGACTCTGGATTTGGATTTGATTTAGGGAGTGAAAGCTGGTCTCAGACCAGCTAGGAAAGTTGGAGGTCTTCAGCCCAGATAAAACTTAAAAAAAAAAATTATTGAATGATTAATGAGTGCAGGACTTAGGCCCGTCTAATGAAAAGACGGTCCCTGATGAGTGTTCTTTTAAATGATTCTGCTCATAATTGAGATTGCCTATATTACAAAAAAAAACAAAACAGCTCTCAGCATGGTGCAGCTCAGCAGCAGCATTTTAATATTTTAAAGGTGCAGTACGCACTTTGTGGTTCTGATAACATTTCAGAACTTTTATTGTTCCATGGACTAACACGCTCTTACTGCTAAGAGATTGTTGAGTCTGGTTTGGGAAGCTTTATCAAGCTACTCCATAAAGCATCTCTCTGCACATGTTGGTCATTTAAATCACTTGCACATTGCTCAACTGTATTTTCATTTTAATTCATGTATCTGCATGAGCACGTTTTATATACTCTTGTGATAGTATCACATCATATTGCACGCTTAGCTATTTTTTTTTACAATGGCCACTCACTGTCACGCCTATGCAAAAGATAAGCTTAATGTTCAACATAGCCATGAAAAGACTGAATAAATAAATTTTACATTTATTTACCTTCTTTTCTATTTAGGGAAGAGTCAAGGTGAGCACATAATGTTGTTCTTATGTGTCATTTAGCACCTAGAGTGTGGCATAGCAGAAACGTAAAAAATAGTTTGGATTGGAAAAAGCCAGAGCGCATCTTTATGATGTCTTCTTTAATCAATAAAAAAAGCGTTTGAACTTGCTTGCCCTCTTACTTTAAGGTCAAGTTTGTTTACATACACGTCATTGGTATTAACATAAATAGCGATCATTTGAATGCAATTCCAATCTGGTTTCTGATTTCCTTTTAGTGAAATGTTTTATTAGTTCAGATGACGCTGGCCTGCTTTGCTAGAGGAAAAATTCAGAGTTGACACGTTGTTAAAACAATGAGCTGAGCAATCTGCTCTGTGTTTTGGTCTGACGGAGTGGTTTCTCTGCCGCAGGGTCCCAGAGGAGACAAAGGACCTCGAGGTGACAGGGTAAGCTGAACTGAAACTCCGCTGCCTTTGATAAAAGAAGCAATTCCAAATAATTGAATCATTTGATTGATCCAGTATATTTGGGAAGCTTCTATGACACATTGGTTTTTTGACGTCATTTGACCTTGTAACCTCAGTAGGCCACACCCCTTTGTTTACATTGTCTTAGTGCTGATGATGATAACTGTGATATGAACAGATATAATAGATGATATTCAATATTGCCCAGAAATTTGTTTTGTTTTTCTGTTTTTTTAACAGTATTACTTTTCTCCACTGTTGCTGAGATTAGTTTTATGATCATTATCATTCACAATAACACAATTTGCTCCAACAGTGGTTCATTTTTATCTATTTTATACATTTATAATGTATCTATTTAATTGTGAAATAGAATTTGAGAAGTGTTTCAGCTGCTGCAGAGTTCACAGAGTTCATGTTATGGCAGCATCCTCAGCCATCAGCAGCTGTACATTTTATAACAGTGTTTACTCACTATATAATCTGTGTTTTACAGGGTCCTCAGGGCCCAAATGGAAAAGATGGCAAACCTGGATTCCCTGGCCCCCCTGGTCCCCCTGGTCCCCCAGGACTTGGAGGAGTATGTCAGCTGTTTATACTTGCAAAATAACCAACCTATATTGAAGGTGCTGAAAGCAAACGTGGTCCAAAAACTTTGATAGTGCTGCACTGGCTGTAATATGACTTAAGGCATTTCTTATGATAAAAACTGTGCAGGAATAAGCAGCAAAAGGTGTCCGTGCGATACATGAATCTGAGCCACAAAGGGCAAAGTGATGGCTGCAGGCCATGACAGCAGTCGGCCAGTAACGTTCATGTTTGCCCACGCTGCTGTGTCACCCTCACAAGTCCTATTAAACACATTACAACACATTTTTTTTATTAACCTCTGTTGACCTCACTGCCTCTTAGTGATGCTGTAACCCCATGACCTTTGGCCTTTTTGTACTTTACCCATATGACCTTAAGGCCATTCTAAAACACGACACATGGATGATACATAACTAGGTTACTAGTGTTATATATTTATACTCTTTAAATCTAAAAAAAAATAAAAACAAATAATCAATGCCCACTTGCAGTTTATGCTAAAATCACTTTTTAGTTAAGAACAGTGCAAGTGCAAATTTACTATAGAAAATTTAAATTGTGGTATGTTTGAAAAAGTTCTTTTTGTCATGGCACAAGTTTGGACCACTGGAACTACAGTGACCATTTGATGATTTATTTCAATTGGGTGAATGCTCTGCTTTTCTAATAGTCCCGACATACTGTATTAACACAGTTAATGAGTATGTGCGAATGTATTAATCAGTGGTTTATTTTTGCTTTTCAACAGAACTTTGCTGCTCAGTACGATGGTGTCAAAGCTCCTGATTCTGGCCCCGGCCCAATGGTGAGGGCCCCTCTCTTTCCCCCACACACACAATACTTACACATGAATAGACCCGCACATAAACACTCACCAATAAGTGTTACACCCTAGCACACATTTCCAGACAGCCATACTGGTCCGAGTCTAAAGTTATTTGGAACACTGAATCCAGTCCTGATACAGTTTCATTAATGCTTATGACAAAAAATGCTTTAGTGTTGATATTTGATCATTAACTTAATTCTCTTTTCCAGGGTATGATGGGTGCTAGAGGCCCTCCTGGTCTTCCTGGACCTCCTGTAAGTACATACGTCCACCCTGCAAATTTACCCTATATAATGATGTGATCAAACTTGACCGATTACCCATACCCACAACCTCAAAATGCAATCTGCTGTTGCACATGTTATGTTGTCTACATCATGACTAACTGCTGTGCCTCCTCTCATTCAACAGGGACCTCAGGGACACACCGGACACCCTGGTGAGCCTGGAGAGCCTGGGCAGACTGTAAGATCATCCTCCAAAATATTCACAATTCTTTAGTTTATTATGTAAATAGAACTGGAAGGATTTGTTATCACTTTCCTTGTCAGACTTACTCAGGTGATAGAATTTTGATAGTTGAAATCATTTGTCTTCTATGAGATTTTAATGCTCTGGTTTTCTTTCCCAAGGGCACTGTTGGTCCACGTGGCCCCCCTGGACCCCCTGGCAAAGCTGGCGATGATGTACGTACACGTTTTTTCCCGCTTTCTTGGGATTATTTCAAGCTGTTGCTGTAGTTTCTTGTTGCTTAAATGTCAAATGGTAAAGTTAATTTTGTTAACTCACAGGGTAACAACGGCAGACCTGGCAAGCCCGGAGACA
This sequence comes from Xiphias gladius, assembly GCF_016859285.1. Taxonomy (NCBI): domain Eukaryota; kingdom Metazoa; phylum Chordata; class Actinopteri; order Istiophoriformes; family Xiphiidae; genus Xiphias; species Xiphias gladius. Next base: position 10,832,432 of record NC_053423.1, on the reverse strand, counting down.
GAGGTGCCCCTGGCCCTCAGGTAAGTTTTTTTATTTTTTGAATGACACACAGACTACAGGAAGATATAGATATTAGTAGTCTAAATATGGAATATGTCACAGTAATATCCTCTTTGCTTTGAATTGCAGGGTGCTCGTGGATTCCCCGGAACCCCTGGACTCCCAGGAATGAAGGGACACAGAGTGAGTGTCGATCTTTTCCTGTGCCTGACCTGAACTTTACCTGGCTGCTCCTGTTCACCTGAGTCCCACTGTCTTGAAAAAATCTGTTCCAAATCAGAATAAAATGAAGGAAAAGACACATCTGTGCTGACTAAAAGAATTGACTCAAGTGTTTAAGAGCATTGTGTCTTATAATGTGCACTACCAGGAGAGATTATGACTGCCAATGAATATTTTTAGTCCCTGTTTTGCATGAGAACTCCTCATGTTTAGATGAGAAAGTGGCTGGATTCACAAAAAATTGCGAGCATTACTACCAGCATCTCTGAAGTCACTTCATGGTTAGATAATCTTTCTTGGTGGGGAAGTAACTTCTCACATGAGGCTTTAGGTGTCTCCACTCCCATGTGAATTATTAATAGAGAGATCAAACAGTCATATTCCTTGTTTATCCACAAACCAGTTCTCTTCTTGACCAAAATGGATCTGTATCTCTTCAGTTTGTCCCTAATATTTTCGTTTTCTCTCTTCACCTCTGGAGTAATACACCACCATTTCTAACCTCTATAAACGTCTTCAATCATCATTTTCTTTCCGTGTTTCAGGGCTATTCTGGTCTGGATGGACGCAAAGGAGAGTCTGGTGCCGCTGGCCCCAAGGTAAGAAGGGCACCTTCCTCATGACTGCAACAACAAACGCACCTACTCAGTTCTTTATTTCATGTAGGAACCCAATTTCCCCTTAGTCCTGTATTAATGTTAATGTCAGCCTACTGATAAAAAATTATGGATACACTGCTGATTTTAGTCCACAGTTAGCTCCTGATGAGCAAATTTAGCAACCTCCAAAGAGAATTGAGTAATGTATTATAGTTTCTACAAAGATATATGCATTTCGGAATATTGTAAGTATAAAATGGAATAATAGAATACACACACAAGCCAGAATTTAGTGTAGCATTACCAACAGTTTTTATCTCACTCGCTACAATCAACTTCTCTCTTTGACCTATTAACCTATAACATTAAAGACTTCCAGATACCTCATCACCCTAATCCACCTTCTCCCGCTTCTCCTACAGGGTGAGCCTGGTGCCCATGGATCTGCTGGAAGCCCTGGACTGGCTGTAAGTTTTTGATCAAGTTCAAAATTTTCCACTTATGAGCAAAAGTTTGGTAAAAGCAGGCCATCTTAATTAGATTCTTATCACGTTCCATATAATCACCATTTTCAGCCAATGCTTAGTTATTGAATTTAATATATAAACCCTCACAAAAATATTATATACCAAAATGTATAATTTCCTGCTTGTATTATTGCAGTATAGACATTTTTCTCATCACCTCGGTTTTTTGTGTCCCTTTAGGGAAGTCGTGGTCTGGCTGGTGAGAGAGGTCGTCCTGGCCCTGCTGGCCCAGCTGGTGCTCGTGGTGCTGATGGCAATGTTGGACCCGCTGGGCCTGCTGTGAGTATTGGCACTTTAATCCCCTTTGTGATAATGATATGAATCCTTTTTGTAAATATTAATCTCAAGAAATACCTATTCAGAATTCCCTGATTGGTATCTTAATGTATAAATTATAATATATTATATATCACGCCGGGCCAGATGAACGGCCAGTTATGCCACTAAATTTTGATTACATACATACAATTGCACCCATGTTAGACCAACAACATTTTTGATAATTGACCTTAACATGAACTTTGACCTGTATGATATAAAGGCTGATGTCATGTCTGCTGTTCCTCTACCCAGGGTCCCCTTGGTTCTGCTGGTCCCCCAGGTTTCCCCGGTGGCCCTGGCCCCAAGGTAGGTGTGATGTCGCATCCAGTCCTTTGGCAACACTGCCTCCCAAAGAGGTTCATGTTTAGATTCAAATCTCATTAACTCACAGTATAACCATCTTTCATAGACATGTACTATCTGTTACTTTAAATCTGTTTGATGCACTGTCACTATCCGTCAGTGTTCACCATCCCAATATCTTCCTACACAGTGTCTCCAAGGGAATTGCTCATATATGTAACAGCTCCAGTAACTCTGGACTGTTAATTTTGATAATCAAAAGTCCATACATTGTAAGCACTCACATTTAAAATGTTACTCAATCACTTAAATACAGACCCACATAGCTATGATATTGTTTTACTTTCCAATGCTGCTTCTACCATAACACAATTATCCATCAGGTATTAATGGTACAATATATGACTATGAATGTGTCTCAACTTTGACAGGGAGACATTGGACATGCTGGAGCTCCCGGCCCATCTGGACCTCAGGGAGCTAGAGGAGAGCCCGGTCCCAATGGCCTTGTTGGCCCCGTTGGTCCCGCTGTAAGTGAACAAAGATTTTCCTGCCCAGACTTCTCAGGCAACTTGCTGTCACTTGCTGTCACTTGTAACCTAGTGTTGATGTCTTTCTGTGCCTTATTATTATTATTATTATTATTATTATTATTATTATTATTATTATTATTATTATTATTATTATGGCAAAAATGGTTTACATGTCCTTGAAAGCAATACCATTGCCATTAGTTATTGAGATCTATAAGAAATCCTGTTGAAAACAGTTATTGTAATTTAGTTACATTGTGATGTGTGATACTATCAGATATTCCATATTATAATGCTTTTGAGGAAAAAATGTCAGTTTGTCCTCTATCTCATAACTTGGTATTAGAGAGTTTCATAATTAGCTTTCTTTCTTTGCACTTGTTTAATCTTCTAAAAAGTCAAATTAAATCCTTTTTGTTTCAGTGTATATTTCAGTCCTCATTTTTACTTTGTTTTGAAAAGATTTCCTAATTTCTTGATCTCTCACCCTAGGGTAACCCCGGTGCTAATGGCCTGAATGGAGCCAAGGGAGCTGCTGTAAGTATTGTACAAGAAGTGCATAGTTCAAAAGGTCATCTAGGGTCACACAGATGTTATAACAATCAGGTCTCTACTATGATGGACACACAGGACATAAACAATGAGGTTCAACTATAAAACATAATTTAATGAAACATATACCTGGATGCAATTTTTTTTTTTTTTTCTATGAAGATTTATTTTCATATAGTCTCTATTATTAAAAAGTATATGATGATAAGGCTATTTTTTTAGATCAAATAAATGTGATGTTTGAATTTAAGATGTTAAGTGATGATCACCAGTCTGTCATGACTGTCATCTAGGGCACCGCTGGTGTTCCTGGAGCTCCTGGCTTCCCTGGACCTAGAGGAGGACCTGGACCTCAGGGCCCTCAGGGTGCTGCTGGATCTAGAGGACTGGCTGTGAGTCCAGATGCACACAAACATCCACAAAAAACGTATATATCCACTTAGAAACATGTAGATGTACACATAAACCCTTGTATGCAGAAACACTTAAATTAATTGTACACAGGTGATTGTTCTTTTTATTAATTGCATCTGTCTGTTTTAGGGAGATCCTGGTATTCAGGGTATTAAGGGAGACACTGGTCACAAAGGAGAGCCCGTAAGTTGATATCCTGTCCATGTTCATGAATTTAAAATCTCACCATTTTAAATTGACATCCGTATACACTGCCCATGAGGGCTGGCCTTCATCTTCTCTGTTGCTTTCTTCAGGGTAACTCTGGACCACAAGGACCCCCTGGACCTCAGGGTGAGGAGGGCAAAAGAGGACCCACTGGTGAGCTTGGTGCAACTGGCCTTGCTGGTGCCCGTGGAGCTAGAGTGAGTACCTGATCACCATTTCTGATGGGTGGTGTTGTACCATACAGATCCACTTCCACAGCCATGTTACTCGGATCACCTGTTAACGCCTGTGTGTGTCTCCTATAGGGCTCTCCTGGCAGCCGTGGTTTGCCCGGTGCTGAGGGAAGAACTGGCCCCATTGTAAGTTTTTTAATCAAAAAATCTTAGACCACCAACATGCAATTAAATAGCTCAGAATTCATTTTAATTAACTTGACGTTTACTTCTGAACATAGTAAACATTCAGTCATGTGGTGAAACTTTCTTCCATCTCTTTGTCTCCTTCTCGTAGGGTATGCCTGGTGCCCGTGGTTCCATGGGTTCACCTGGACCTCGTGGACCCCCTGGAGATGCTGGTCGTGCTGGTGAGCCTGGCCCAGCTGGTCTCAGGGTGAGTCTTATGCTAAATTCTGTTTTTGAACAGTAAGAGGGATCTGATCTTTGTCTGAGCTCTCAAAGTCTAGTAGATCAAAGAGACACCTTATGGGGAGAATAGGTCTAAGGGTAAAATGAATCTGCTGAATTGGAACAGCTTAAAGCAGTAATGCTTTAATGGTTTTAATACAAGACTATTGTCTGATGTGATTTGCCTTGTGTGGGCGATTAAACCCAAGATTTTGGTGAAAGATAGTTGCCCGACGGGTCAGCTATTGCAGTTCAAGTTAATTAGAATCCATACATCTTAATGATTGACAAATGTTTCTCTTCCACAGGGTCTCCCAGGAAGCCCTGGAAGCTCTGGACCCCCAGGAAAGGAGGGACCTGCTGTAAGTAAACCTGAATTTTAGACTAAAACAAATTTTACTTACAAACACATACATTTTGAATTGGTCTTATTCTATAATGTTTATGATCATATTTGCTCAAAAAGAGATACCTAACATCACCTTCTGTGGTGCTCCCTGTTTCCTCCACCAGGGTCCTTCTGGACAAGATGGCCGCACTGGACCTCCTGGCCCAACTGGACCTAGAGGCCAGCCCGGAAACATTGGCTTCCCCGGACCCAAAGGACCTTATGTAAGTATAAATAAAGCAAAGACTGGAAAACTACCATTTGGAACAGTGTCAGTTTTTGTTTTTTATCATAACCTGTGCTTAACCTGCCTTTTACCTCCTCCAGGGTGAGGCTGGCAAGCCTGGTGAGAAAGGAGCCACTGGCCCCACTGGACTGAGAGTAAGTGAAAAAACACAATATAATAATATGGAAAAGGTTAATATATTGTCCATCCATATATCCATCATGTTCCTGTCTTTGTTCTTTAGGGAGCCCCTGGACCTGATGGCAACAATGGAGCTACTGGCGCCATTGGACCTTCTGTAAGTATCCTAATTTTTAGTAGCACTAATTTTGCTCTCAGTTAATGGTAGTTTCCCCATTTTTGAAAAATACATACAACATTTAAGATATGATTTTATCTCTGCAACCATCAGGGTGTCATTTTTAACATTTAACATTAACATCTTCTCTCTTTCTCCCTATAGGGCGGCCCTGGTGAAAAGGGAGAGCAGGGAGCTCCTGGAAGTCCTGGCTTCCAGGTTTGGATCCATCATCTGTCTCTACTAAAATCAGCAATTTAGAGTATATTTACAGAGGGAGACAGTGCATTGTTTTACTGTCCCTCAGGCAAATGTTGTGATTTCCTGCCTCCTTTTCATGGCAACACAATAACAGAAGCATCTTTTACAGCCGAAAAGAGTGTTTCACTAATCTCATTGTAAAAGGCTTCTGTCCTGCCATATTATCCTCTGTAGAAATTTTATCAGCTCCAGAAAACTGAGTTCCTCACTTCTTTCTGTTGATTCCCTTGATGCTGATGTTGTGGCTTAATATTTTTAGGGTCTGCCCGGCCCCGCTGGACCTGCTGGAGAGGGTGGCAAGCCCGGAGATAGAGTAAGTAATACATAAACCCACAAATAGTTCTACAATGATATATAGTCAAACAACAAAAACTGTAGAATTAGAGGTACGTCTCTAACCAACCATTGCTGTCTCTATAGGGTATCCCAGGAGACCATGGAATGGCTGGACCTGCTGGTGCCAAGGTGAGTTCACCAGACCATACCTTTGTTTTCCAGAGCAGTGTTATTGAAAGTTCACACACTTACAGAGCCTTCCTTAGATTTCACTCAGTAATCCATTTACGAACTGAATTATTAGGTCTTTTTGCACCAAATGAATCCAGACCCAGTATTTTCATATAGTCTGACAGATTTTTCAATTTTAGTAAGATGCCCAAACCTTTAAAGTAGCTGTGTAACCATTCACAGTCTTCCAAACAGAAAGCATTTCTCATTGTGACACATTACTTTTTTCATGTTTATAATAAAGCAAGCGAACAATAAACCATCTTATAGTAGTTGAAGACATTTTGAAAACATCTGTGTGTGTTCCTACAGGGAGAGCGTGGTAACCCTGGTGCTGCCGGAGCTTCTGGACCTCAGGGACCAATTGGATCCCGTGGACCCGCTGGACCCCCTGGACCTGATGGTGGCAAGGTAAGATGATATGCCATGGCTGGGCACAGTCAGGGACACTGTAAGAAGCAAAGGTTATAGATGAAAGTGCTGAGCACAGAAATGGTAGCTGAATTTACTGACATCAGGTCAGTGCTGAAGAAATGTTGTATATATAGTATGCTGTGGTGCTTTGATGCTTATAGAAGCATCTCTGTTTTCTATAAAAATGAACCAAAATTCGTCTTGTCTGTTTCCAGGGAGAGCCTGGCGTTGGTGGATTGGCTGGTGCTCCTGGACACCAGGGACCTGGTGGTATGCCTGGTGAGCGTGGAGCCGCTGGTACTCCTGGAGCTAAGGGAGAGAAGGTAAGTTCCAAGAATCCATCACCTGCAAATTCAGCAGGAGTTTATCCCCCAAAATAACTCAAGTTAGTTAATGAGAACATATTTCTTCTCTCTCATTCTCTGTCTACCACCTTCTGCCTCTATAGGGAGAGCCTGGACACAGAGGCCCTGATGGCAATTCTGGCAGAGATGGTGCCCGTGTAAGTTAAACTCTCCAATGATAAATTCTGTTAAATTATTTAAAAATTAGTCATTCATTCCAGTAGTTTGAGTGTAGCAACCAGAGCCTTGGTCTTAGTGCCCTCTCCTTTCTCTTTCTAGGGTATGCCTGGACCTGCTGGTCCTCCTGGACCCACTGGAGCCAATGGTGATAAGGTTAGTAGGTCATGCATGGATATTATTTACCACAAAACAAGTAACTGTCAGAAACTAACGAAATGTATGTGTTTAGGATTTATTCTGTATATACAGACAAATATCATGGGGCTTTTGTGTGACCTAAAGATGGCATTTTTTGTTGTTCAAAATGGCTGACTCCCGAAACAGTGACCTACAAAAGAAAGCCATTAACACATGTTGCTGAGCTCATATCACTGTTGTAATTTAATGGGCTGAACAAGCCCACGCCTTATCTTTGGACCACCCAATCCTCCACCCTCCGTTAATTGCTAGCAGTAATTGCAGTTACCCCCAGTGTAGCAAAGTGTCTGAAGCTAGAACCTCAACACTGCTACCTGATGGCTATTTTATAATATTACACCAATGGCTTGCCTACAGCTTAATCTATGATGCCAGTGGTAATAACGTAATAATAAATGCAGAAAACAAATTGACAACTTTGTCACATTTTAAATGTTTTCTTTGTGATTTTATGCAATTTGTAGCAGTTATATTTTCCTGACTCTTTATTGCATGTTGGCCTATAGACACGCTGATGGAGGAGGAACATACAACAATAATAATGACAACAGATGTGCAGGACAAGGCAAAATAAATAACCAAAGGATTTCCATTTGAATCAATCAGCATTTATATAAGCTAATCAAGCTTTCAAATTTATTCATATTAGCTGATTGACCAAAATTAATTTGAATAATGAGACGGTAAAACTTTTCTTCACATTTTTTCTCTGGATTCTTATGCTATTAGCATATCTATATAAGTTAATAGAGAGTATTTTATAAAATGCTGATGTTAAAAAAGATTTTTCATCTGTATATGAATTTTTTGGACTGATAAGTGGATTCATTAATCGATAGATGGATGGAACCATGCTGAGCTAATGAAACACTCACACTTTTGTCTCCTGCAGGGTGAGAGTGGTTCCTTCGGACCTGCTGGCTCCCCTGGAGCTCGTGGATCCCCTGTAAGTAGCTGTGCTTCACTTCCTACATTATCACCTGTGGTGCCTTATTCACCCGAAATGACCTGTTGACATGAATATCAGATGAAGATCTTAACACAACATACAACTTTTATGTACAATATAAACAGTCTTTCTGACTAACTGCTTGTTGTCCACAGGGAGAGCGTGGAGAGGTTGGAACTGCTGGACCTCCTGGATTCGCTGGACCCCCTGTAAGCTAGCAACCACTCACCTTACAATACAATATACCATGTGCAAATCCTGTTGGAGCAGCAGGATATCACTATCAACACTCAAATACATACACACACAATTGCCCAGATATTGACCCAGCCCTGTTCCTCCCCCTCCCTACAGGGTGCTGACGGTCAGCCTGGAGCAAAGGGAGAACGTGGACAAGCTGGAGGAAAGGGAGAAGTTGGCTCCTCCGGCCCCGCTGGACCCGCTGGACAGTCTGGACCTGCTGTTAGTATCTTTCACACTGGACAAATACAGGATACTTGCATTGCCACTTGGCAGAGCTAACCTGACCGGGATAAGTCTGATAGACCAGAATCAGCATAGGGATCAGCAGAAAGTTAATCAGACATCAGACAGACTTTAAAATTTGATCAGCACAATATTGTGAGAGCATTTGCTTATGGATCACGTCAGTCTTTTCAGACAGAGGACTAAAATTTAGGATATTAGTTTGTCAGTTATAATGAGATTTGTGTAAATCTGATATGAAATGGTATTTCTGATTTCTTCTTCTGTGTATCTAGGGTCCCTCTGGCCCTGCTGGAGCTACTGGTGCTCGTGGAGAGACCGGCCCTAATGTGAGTATTGAAACATAACAAAATAATTCCTCCTGATCACACTGATTGCATACATAAAACACTGAAACATACATAAACACAAAAACTCACATTAGCTCTGCACACCTCGTTAGCTTTTCCAAGGTAGCAAAATGAAAATCTTGTCCTTTTTCTGTTCTTTTAATTTTTTCATCTGTGCTTCATGGCCAGAACATACCCTTACCTTATCTCTGACGTCCACTCACACATGCATAGACACACGCAAACAGATACATCACAAGGTCTCGATGGCAGCTATATAACGTTCATTTGGTTGTGTTTCTGATGTCAGGGTCTGACTGGTTTCCCTGGTGCTGCTGGCAGAGTTGGTGCTGCTGGTCCCGCTGTGAGTATTGATTTTATATTAACAATTATTAGTTAACACACACAGTTACAAACACTAAAACTGGCTACTTCTCATATAATGAATCAAAGCCACAGCTCTTCTTGTTTCCTTAATTATTATACATTCTACTCTCACACATCACTGCACCAAACACACATTTACACATTTGACATTAACCCGCTCTATTCCTCTTCAGGGTATTGTTGGACCTCCTGGCCCCGCTGGTCCCGCTGGTAAGGATGGCCCTCGTGGTCTCCGTGGTGATCCTGGTCCCACTGGTCCTTCTGGAGAGCAGGGTATTGTTGGACCACCTGGTCAAGCTGGAGAGAAGGGACACCCTGGAGAGTCTGGTCCCCCTGTAAGCTATAGTTCATTCTTTTTTTACCCAATTAACAAGTAATAATTATGATACTATGGAACGCAAAAATATAACTGAGCTTATGTCTTCATTGTACAGCTACAGACCTATAGATCTCCATCCTCAGTGCATTTATACATGTTGTGTGTTTAGGGCCAACCTGGTGCTGCTGGACTTAGTGGTTCTATTGGACTTCAAGGATTCGTTGGTCTGACTGGTGCTAGAGGAGAACGTGGTTCACCTGGTGGTGTTGGTGCTGCAGTAAGTACACTTGTACTATATACCAAAATATTCACCTTTTCAGTGACCACTTCAGAGCAATGTTATACATTTTGTTTATATCATTCAAACCTATAAAAGCTCTCATCTTCAGCTTGATGGAGCAATCCCAAATAAGTTGTGGCAATTGAATTTTATCAGGGCAAACAATGAATACAAAACTGTGAATGTTTAAAAAAGAGAATTGACATTGGGCTTCATGCATGCAATATTTTAAATACTGTATGCATGCATATTAGGAAATTCAAAAGATCACACAAATCTGTACCTGGTCTAGTCACACGCAGCATGAAGCCTTTGTTTATATTTGACACTCTTCTCTGCATCCTATCACAGGGAGAGCCTGGTAAAGTTGGACCTGCTGGTCCCCCTGGAGCCCGTGGTCCCCCTGGAAACATTGGCCTGCCTGGTCTGACCGGACCTCAGGGAGAGGCTGGACGTGAGGTAAGGATTTAACAAGTAGTGCAATGACCTGTAATACTGACCTGGGATCACATGTGGAGAGAGTACTAAAATATCCCAAGAAGTAGTACTGTTATTTTAGTTTAATGTTACTTTCTTTAAGTAGAAGCATGTTTTCTTGGTTGAAATTTACTCAGCAGATGTACAAAAAACAGCTCATTAGAAGACCATTCCATGGACTCACAACAAACTGAGCCTTATATAAAGTTGTAACAGCAACCATTATTTAAACTGTAATATTCTTTGCCATCCATAGGGTAACCCCGGTAACGATGGACCTCCTGGTCGTCCTGGTATTCCTGGATTCAAGGTAGTGCCCTTTCATACACCTTAAAGCATTGTTGTATACAGAATACACACACACATACAGTATACTATGATCTGACCTGTGTGTGCCCTTTCCCACCATATTTAGGGAGACCGTGGTGAGCCTGGATCTCCTGGTGCCATGGGACTTGCTGGTGCCCCCGGACCTGCTGGACCCAGTGGAGCTAGTGGCAAACCTGGTAACCGTGGAGAGACTGTAAGTACCGACAGCAAACTGTTTAAATTTGATTGACTGCGAGTTAGATTATTTACATCACTAAAATCGCCAGCGTACGCAATATTGGTAATATACACTCATCTGCTTACTTCACTCATCTTTTTATTCCTGTCTTTTCTTGTCTCAAGGGCCCAACAGGTGCCTCTGGACCTGTTGGCCCCGCTGGAGCTAGAGGTGCCGCTGTAAGTACAGTATACAATTAGTGTCACATTGAATAATGTTCATTGACTATTTAAATACTCTAGTGTTATTATATCTGTCCACATCCATACCACAGAACATGTGGACATGAAAATTGTATTCTTTTGAAACTACGTGACGTTTCATGTGTGTGTGTGTGTGTGTGTGTGTGTGCGCGTGTGTGTGTGTGTGTGTGTGTGTGTGTGTGTTATAGGGACCTGCTGGTGCCCGTGGTGAGAAGGGAGTTGCTGGAGACAGGGGAGACAGAGGCATGAAGGGCCTGCGTGGACATCCTGGTCTGCAGGGAATCCCTGGACCTTCTGTGAGTGACAGCTCACCATCATGATGCACACAAAATATGTAGACATACATCAACATATGCTGATATTTAAAACACCAAGTATCATCAATGCTGTCACTACATTGTCATTAAATAATGTACTTTTTCTCTCCTCAGGGACCCTCCGGTGACACTGGACCTGCTGGAGCTCATGGACCTGCTGGACCCAGAGTAAGTGGATTCCTAATTGTTCACAATAATCCTCAGTTTCTTGTTCCACTTGTATCCATAGCGGCACCATGCCCCAAATCCAACACTTACACAAGCTAGTAGTTACCACTGTAATGTGAAAAACCACATTCAAACCTCATGTACCTGGCAACGTTTGTAAACCTGACAGAACATTTAGAAATTTCTGAATTTTCTGTGCTATATGTTGTTCTTCATATGAGTACAAAAGCACCAAATGCAGGACATGCTGTAATTTATAGCCACATATGATGAAGGATTTCCCAAAAAAGAAACATGTTTAAATGTATCATGTGATGATCCTTTCAGGGACCTGCTGGACCCCACGGACCTGCTGGTAAGGATGGAAGAGCTGGTTCCCATGGTACTATTGGCGCCCCTGGTGCTCGTGGACCCCCTGGATATGTTGGACCTGCTGTAAGTCTAGAGTGTCTTCATCTGCTTAACACTTAGTTTCATTTTGTAAACTGGACTATTTAGCTCCACTGTATACCTAAGGATAATCTGCAAAGGATCCAACTGCAGCTGTGATCTGCACTCTCTTATCCATCTTAGGGCCCTCCTGGACTTCCCGGTCTGCCCGGACCTGCCGGCCCCGCTGGTGGTGGATACGATGTCTCCGGATATGATGAGTACAGAGCTGATCAGCCCTCTCTGAGAGCCAAGGACTACGAGGTTGATGCCACCATCAAGTCCCTCAACACCCAGATCGAGAACCTGCTCACCCCTGAGGGATCCAGGAAGAACCCTGCCCGCACCTGCCGTGACATCAAGCTTAGCCACCCCGACTGGAGCAGCGGTAAGCTCAACTTCATAGCGCTTTGGGGTTAATGTACCCCAATATTTAGTAAAGTTTGGATTTCCTTTGGACCCATATATCAATTTCATCTTGTTAAGCTGTGAAGCTGAATCAAAAAGATTGAAATGCTGTTTTCCCATCAATCTAACTCTCTTCTCTTCCTACCCTGTAGGTTTCTACTGGATTGACCCCAACCAGGGCTGCATCAATGATGCCATCAAGGTCTTCTGCGACTTCACCACCCGTGAGACCTGCATCTATGCCCACCCTGAGAGCATCGCCCGCAAGAACTGGTTCAGAAGCACCGAGGGCAAGAAGCACGTCTGGTTTGGAGAGACCATCAACGGTGGTACTGAGGTGAGCATCTACAGATTGGAGTTGGCCTTATTTGAAATGAATGGGGTTTCAGCACGACACTAGACCAGAAAATAATAAATAACAGATCTAATATTTTCTATATATGAAATAATATATGAAAAACTGAATTCTGTTCTTTCATTCCCACAGTTTACCTACAATGATGAGACCCTCAGCCCCCAGAGCATGGCCACCCAGCTGGCCTTTATGCGCCTGCTGTCCAACCAGGCTAGCCAGAACATCACCTACCACTGCAAGAACAGCGTTGCCTACATGGATGGTGAGAGCGGCAACCTGAAAAAGGCTGTGGTGCTCCAGGGATCCAACGATGTGGAGCTGAGGGCTGAGGGCAACAGCCGCTTCACCTTCTCCGTGCTGGAGGACGGCTGCACTGTGAGTAGCTCTTTACTTCTTCAGTTACCTTCTTTGTCATTTTTCTGTTACTGTCATTGCTTCAGCTTCATTCTTCCTCATGAGAAAGAAATTATTCTGTCGATTAACAGTAAAATTAAGGCAATTTTGGTCAAATGAGACAAAGCTGTCTTTAAGTTATGTGATTTGTATTGTTTTGCCGCTTTACACTATTCTGAAATTCTCTCTTTTCCTTTCTCTACTCCTGCAGAGACACACTGGTGAATGGAGCAAGACAGTGATTGAGTACAGAACAAATAAACCATCTCGCCTGCCCATCCTCGACATTGCACCTTTGGACATTGGTGGAGCTGATCAGGAGTTTGGTTTGGACATTGGCCCAGTCTGTTTCAAATAAATAGACTCATGATAAATTAACACCAAAAAGAGAGAAAGAACGAAAAAACAAAATCTCTGCCCTTCTTTCTGTGTTGTTTTTTTTATACTGAATGCTGATTTCTCTCTGCGCATCCACTTGCTTAAGATGGGCAACTATCGGAGAGGACTGAACGGACTGAACGGAGCGTTTGTGCAATGCAAATTAATACAGCAACCCAAAGGGACGCGGGAAAACACCTTGTTGTGGGACATCATGTCATCATTTTGTAAAAAATAAAAGAAGTGTAATAAAAACGCTGAAAGTATGCATCACTTTGTGGTCTTTGTATATCTTCCAAAGAGGAGGTTTAAAACCACAATTTCCATGAAAAAAGGTTTAAACTACCTCATGCCTGTACCTAAAGAAAATACTATTGACAAAACTTGGGTCCACAACCGAGATGTTAAGACTTCTAATGCTTCAAGCTTTGTCCCGTAACAGAAGGTGCTCAGTTACTTGAAGCAGAGATCTATGGTGCTAATATGCAGCTGTGGAGCAAACCACTTTTTTTTACTGTATTACTTTGTATTGACATTTGAGGAGTCTTGCATTCGTCCCCTGATACTCCCCCACTTTAAGCAGGTGGAATGTTCCTAAACCTAATGTCTGGTTTTGTTTTGTTTTATTTTGTTTTGTTCTTTTTTTGTTTTGTCTAGAAGTTTTTTTTTTTTGTTTTGGTTTTTTGTTCAGGCTTTTTTACTCTTCGAATCCCACACCCAGTGTTCATACTGACAGCACATATTTCACCCAATTCTGAATGGTTTTTAGGCGGCCTCTCTCTCTCTCAAAAAAAATGACACCACAAAGTCTATTGTACCTATTTTGTATATGTGAGATGTTTAAATAAATTGTGAAAAGTTCTGAAATAAAGCATGTCCAATGTTCCAAAACACACTATTCAGTGACTTAAGTGCTTTCATGTTTTAATGACACCATCGAAGGTGTGTCACTGTATTTTGGTTCTAGTTTGGCTGATGATTTACATATCATCACTGACTTAAACATCTTCCTATTGTGGAAGCACAGCCTTATCATGATTTACCTTCCCCCTTTATCTTGCTATTCCACGGTACATCCAATTCTAATGTACAGTAAATTTCTGTTTACACTGTCCATACCAATGTGTGATTACTAACGTGCATTGTTTCTTGTAAATATGCATCCTCTCATGTTGCTCTTTCTTGCATAATACAGCTTTTGCATCCAAATAAATTTCTGTGATTTGGATCAAGGCTTGAATTGCAGTGATGCATGCACACTGATATTAGTTAGATTCAAAATGGGAACATGGCATTCCTTCAAAAATTAGTTGTTTTGTTATTTTGTCAGACAGTGAGAATCATTGTGACTACAGTGTGTTCAGGGGACTGGGATATGCAGAATTTGTGAAAACAGTAATTTAATTTTACCTCCACATGTTGAAGCAGTTCCGCTCAAGGAAATTGATGGCATTCACACGAGAGGTCACCTGCGGCACTTTCAATAACCACTAGAGGGCAGTATGGCATGTTTTTAGTAGCATCTCTGCTTTAATATAACACACTGAGCCTTAGAGGTTGTCAAATAAATACATTATCTTTGACCACTAAGCAGCAAAGACTTGGGTGCCTTGGACACAAGATGCATGTCTTGGATCTATGGGTATACTGTGTCTTTTATGCATAAAATAATGATGTCAAAACCAAGGATTGGACCTTTAAGGGTACAGACCTCCGGCTAAAAACACAGTATTTTTCGACTTTACATTATTACTTTACAAGGACAAAGCTAATATCACATTTGCTTATGATGTATGAAATCCTTTCGAATAGCAGTGTTGGAAATTAACAAAGTAATTTGTTACTTTGTTAATTTCACTCAGGCACTGTACTTCAGTACAGTTTTGAGATACTTTAACTTTACAGTTCATGCTACTTAAAACCTCTGCTTCACAACATTTCAGATGGCAATATTATACTTTTTTTTTTTTTTTTTTTACTTTACCACTACATTTGTTTGACAGTTGCTTGTCACAAGGTTTTACAATCAAATATGATTGTCCAAAAAAAAAAAGATGCATGATGCATTACTGCAAGCTAAAAAAAACCAAACAAGATGGAGGTATTAATATGTTAGTTGGCCCCTGGAGCAAAAAATAGTTGTTGAGACCATTTTGCCTGCACAGCAAAGGACCATCCAGTGCTCCTTTACTGGAGTACTACCTAGCCCCAGGTTTTCTGTACAGTAATAAATACATCTTTATTTTGGATCATGCACCCTGTGATCACAATATGAACGAAAGTCCCATTTACAAGACAACAGAACAAAGATTAGCTATTATGCATGACACACCTTAAATTATATTGTACTTAATTGCTGCAAATATCTAAACAAATTTGCAACTAATCAAATTACATAAAGCCCTTTTACAGACAATGGACCTGGGGCTTTTGGGGCAATTTCTAAATTACAGGTCTGAGTACTCCTTTGACTCCACTTCGGACTTAATACAGACCTGCTGACTTATGACAGCTCCCACCAATGGTGAGCAGGTAACCTTCAAACTTGTCTGGACACCTTCTGTCTTTTACAGAAGTATACTGTATGTTCGCAAAGTAGAGTGGTAACCATAACTTCCATTCATCTCTAAAATAAGAAAGAAATCTAAAAGCCATTTGTCTGTTGCACACAGGTGAAGTCAAAGCATATAAATAATGTGACAGTGGTAGACTTTGGCTGTTACATTATGCTATACTGCAGATGGCAGGTTCGAAGTAAATACTATGATCTGTTTTCAAGCTGCCTAGCCTTACTGATATAAACTGCACTGTTAAATAATGACTCTTGACCTGGTGATACAGTATATACTGCTGCAGGGCTTACACCCTTCCAGAGTATGTTCAGAAACATCTGAGCTCTAGTGGGACACACACACTCAAACACTGATGTTTAGTATGTGTGTGGGAATTGGAATTCAAAACAAAGTACAACCAACTCAGTGAATAAACAATTTGGTTTGATACAAGTCATTCAAACACAGTAGGTTATACTGTATGACCTTTATCAACCTCTGCTGGTAGGCAGTATGAACTGAATCTACTGTATACTGACACAATTTAAATACTTAAATACTGCAAAAATGCCTAGGTACAGTTCTCCGATTAATTAAAAGCAAACAAATTATTATTTCGAAAAATCTGAAAAATACACTAAACTTTACAAATCTTAAATCTGCAGATTTTTTTTAATTAAATCACTGCCCCAGAATTCAGTGCAGGAACCAGTTTCAAATGCAGAAAATCCTCAGCAAATCACCAAAATCAACAATTTTCTTTCAAAATTTTCAGGTTTAAAAAAGAAATAATTAAGAAAATTTATAAAACATACAATAATTTATAAAATAGTCTTTTTTGTGTTTTCACTTATATTAAAGGTTTTACAAATCTGAAAATTTTTAAAACAATCTTTACACTCTCTATGTTAATCTTGTCCAGATTTTACAAGTCTAGGTATAGAGGTTTTTTATCTAGACTTTGTCTGATGTGGTCTAAATGATATCTGATTCTGAGAGGAGAACTTAGACAGACAAGGACACTTCTTTAAGCTGACTCTCATATGACCTGCCGTTTTTCTGCTGTTCTGACGGTTCATTTGCTCACAGTGCCATGTAAGAATCACAAGTAACAAGGTTACTTATGCTCCATGCGAACATTATAATGTGAGCCACCCCAGGATAAATCATAATCAGAAAACGGATAATACTGTGTGTGCGCAGGTTTGCCATCAACTCCAGTCATGTAGTCAGTAAATTTAACAAAAGACAGCTTATAGTGATAAACAGGTAGGCTAAACAAAATTAAAATAATATAAAGAGGCAGGCAAATCCATGCATTTTGATATACGTAGCCCATCAACTATAAATCCAGATGTTTGCTCCTGGAATGACAGCTGTCAAAATCACCCCACTGGGCTCCATTAAAACACTGAAGCCTGGGCTTTGAGAGGACGTGACCTACTGAGCCACAAAATACATAAAAAAAAGCAGTTAATTTCAGTGTCAGTTATATAGCAACAGCAGCGATAGAAGCAGTCGAGCGGTTGTTTTGCATATTTCTGTGATATTTGGCAGGTGAACACACCTCCACAGGGCCGCTGTTAGTTTGGCATTTTGCAGAGCTTAATGAGTGTGTGTGTCCAAATCCTGTCCGGACCTTCCTGATGCAAAGATTCACACTGAGATCCTCTCTCTTGTGTAGGACTGAAGTGTGCCGTGAAAGTTGTATAATTAGGGGAAAAAATAGAACTAAAATAAATATTGTATATTAAAACGTGGTCAGGACAGTCATGAGTGAAAGTCTCTTACATTAATAACACCTGCTCCTCAGTACAAAAATGATAGAGACTGTCTGTAATTTAGATGAACTGCAACCTGATAATGTTAGAATCATACAGAGATATGAATAATCGGGGCATGTTCTATATCATATCCTGAATATGGTTAAAACCAGGATAAGAGGCTATATAACAGGGACTAGTGATCATGCAACTGACATGTGATTTCGATGGCTGGTTGATGCTGCTAGACTCAGCAGCTGATGGGCTCCCCCCTCCACATACGTTTCTCACAGTCACTTAATAGGCCTTGATTATTTTAAGAGTGACCAGACAGGCCGCACCTGACATCCACCTTGAAAGACTAATAAAACTACGTCCGGCCTCCGCCTCGCCTCTTGCTGTTTGCCATGCGTGCAGCTCTCTGAAGACCTATCTTCACACCACGGTGACAGTGTCTATGTAAGCCCATATAGAAGATCACGTAGCTATGATTATGAAAACAATACCCAATTACCCACTCCCACAGTCTACAGTGAGTACGCCTGGGCCGTGTAAGGCAGCTTTGCTTTCAAATACTTGGTTGGAGTCACTGAACTTGGTACTCTGACAGAATATCCTAAAAAAGGCTGTGGATCTGGCGGATTGACTTAAACGGGAGCATCCCTTGAATCTCATTTGGATCTGCACCTGCTTTGAGCGGCGGTGATGGAGAGGGAGGCGGTGTCGCACGGGGGCGACTGAGCAGGTGGTGCGCCGGGAGGAGCGCCGCCGCCGCCGCCGCCGCCTCTAGACTTCACAGCTGCTTGTTGTCATGGAGGAGCAAAGATGGCGGTCCTGGCCTATAGCCTGGGCAAACGCGAAATAAATCAACATTTTACCATTAAAAATGCCAAACTAATATCGGTAGTAGTCGTTATTTTACTCCTCGTGTTTCACACAGCTTCGCGGTATTATGGAGGTAAGTGGTCTCCCGTTTTTTGAACTCACTATTGATGCAGCCAGAGGAACACTTGACACAGGCTATTGCTAACGTTAGCCAGCGAGCTACTCTATACTTCTCTCTGCGGCTCGGTCCAGTGCTGTTAGCCAATGTTGCTTTTAAAACGTGACACATACAGGCTGTAAGCTATGCAATCCTCCGACAGATGATTGCACAGACTAAACTCACTATCGGCAGCAGCATGAACTTGAGTCGGCTTTGCACTACTGGCTAGCTGAATCAAGCTAACATTGCATTTAGCTGTGTTTACATGCTCCTGTCAGCACACGCTTGATTACTGCTGGGGAAGCCGCTTGCAGGGTGATGCAACTGCCAATTGACATAACAAGGTTTTTAGTATTAGGAGGCCAGTGCCATTTGCATCTACAGTACTAGCCAGTCCGTTAACTTCCCAAATAAAAGCTAAAATATCCACCAAGCTTGCCATAAATGCTGTGTTGTGCCGCTGACAACTAACGTTAACAAAATGTAGCTCTAGTGGTTTTCAACAAGCGTAGCCGCCTGCTTTCTGTCTCTGATCTGTCCCAAGTTTGCATTGGCTTGTCGGGCGAAGATAAGTTAACCACAAACGCGAAATGGACTGCACCCTCATATTCAGGTGTAAAGGGTTGGATTATTTTTTGCAAGTCCCACACCCCAAAGACCAACAGTGACGGCGATGGCACAAAGCCCAGAGCTGGACTATAAAGAGATTTTAGCATGGCATACATCCACGTCGCAGCTGGGTTGCATAGAGTTGTCTTCCCTTCATGAAAAGGGATAGGAACCAGAGACCTCACTGACTGCCGACCCTTCATGTTCGCCTGTTTCCATGGATTGATTCAGTTGTAGATGGCTCTATTCATCTTGCACACAAATGAATAGCTGGAGAGATTTATGGTTGAACTAAATTGCTGATGACTTCATTTTCTACTATGGCCCCTAGCAGAGCCCTGTATTGTATCCTAGTCCTTTTGACGGCACTGAATGAAAAGCCAGGGTACTATTGAGAAAGCGAGTTTCAGTCATAATTACAGAAAAACTGTGGCTAAACTGGGTGAAAGCAAGATCAGTGTTTTTGTTTGGTCTTACTGGTAGGTTCTCTGTGTCTTGCCTCCAGGTGGAGACTCATGTGAATGGCTGCTGTCCAGAGGACGTTACTTGGGGGAGAACGTATGGCAGCCTTATGGCTGTATGATGCACAAATACAAAAGCATGTGAGTCCCATTAACTATATATACATCACGTTTGAGACAAAGATTCAAATGTGTAGCAATGATGGGTTAGGTGTGTCTGTTTTTCCAAGTTATAGCATGCAGTGCCCAGAACATGAATGATCTGCAGTTGTTAGGATGCACAGTTTTCAGATTCCCCACCATCACTTTTGTCTTACAGTGAAGCCAAAACCTGCCTTACTGAAAAGCGGGTGGCCTTTGTTGGTGATTCACGAATCAGGCAGCTATTTTACTCCTTCATCAAAATTATTGACCCTGAGCGAAGAGAAGATGGAAACAAGGTAATTATGAGAAACAGAACCATGTGAAGCCAGGGTTTTTGTCAGGAAATTTTTCAGCAGATTTGTGGGACGAAAAGTGGTGAAGGTTCACAGCACATGAATCTATGGATCTACATATCTAAAGCACAACTTGGTGCAAAAAATGACAAAGTTCAGACACTGTCAGACACTCCTCCATTTACTCTCTGCTCATGTACTGAGCATTCTGTAAACTAACGGGATCTGATCAAAGTGAGTGGACCCAGGATGATAAAAATAAATCTTTCTACTTTTTAATTTACTATATCCCATAATATATTGCCAGCAACTGTATTCTGGATAATCCATTAAAGATTCCAACTAAAAATATGTTTGGATGAGCAGAGAGAGAGAGATGTAGAGCTGTCTGCATCAATCACAACAGCCTTGGAAGCGGGGCTGCTTGTGTCTTCTGTAAGGAAACATTAGTCCTTGTACACTTCCCCAGTTGATTACAACTGATTGAGGGTTTTGCTTCAAACATTTTCTATCTGGGAAAAAACTTAAAACAATCCTCTTTCTCCTTGGCTTCGCAACACTCTTCTCTGATTATGGACCAGAATGACAACCTACAAAACGTAGGCCGGACTAATCACTCACTGCCATTTACAAAGCTGAATCTGAAATAATTCTACCACTTGTGATCAGTTTGCTGCTACTTGCTATTGTTAAGCCTGACACTAAACCTCAACCTGTGGCCTTAATGTGAGAAATACCCCCACTGATCTCTTTTTGCACTATATGTCCCTCTAGATTTGATTTCATTGAAGTGTTGAAATATCTTGAGGTCACCAGACTTCCTGAAATAGGTGGCATGCAGAAAATGTACTGCAACAATTATTTAATAGTAAATGGTTTGCACAAAAGTGAAAACAAAATGCAGGACGGGAATGCACGGCAGTCATGCAGCAGTCGTAACCACTTTGGTCTGATCTCGAGCTGGGAAAAAGAGGAACATTATCTGCCTAACAGACTTTCTCTCTGTCTGTCCCAATTTAATGTCTGAAGCACGAGGACATTTCCTTTGAAGAAGAGAGTTCCTCTTTGAATGTGGTGAGCTATTTCTGGATGTGATTTTTTTTTTTTTTTTTTTTTTTTTTTATCTCCTGTTCTCAGTCTGTAAAAACATACTCTGATAAAAGTTAAAGCATCTACGTTCTATTTGTGTTTAGGACTTCCTGTGGTATCCCGAGGCAAATAATTCAATGAAGGAACGCTTGATATCATGGACACATGTGAGTGTAGATGCTATGTTGTGTTATTAACAAGTGGGGAGCATTTTTAATCAAAGAAGTTTCATAGACCTGAAATTGTCACGGTGGTTTGGACATGGATTTGCTTTTCTAACTGCAGCTTCTCTCGTGTTGCAGGAAGCTTCACCAACGCCGGATGTTGTCATCCTTGGAGCTGCCACAGTAAGCTGTATAAATAAGTGCTTAGCAATGCTTGCACATTTCATGATAGACCAAAACAAGCGCTAGGCTGAGTTATGTCAATCTTATTTTCATCTACTTACTACAGTGGTCCATCAAGTTGCACAGTGGCAGCAGCAAGACCCTGCAGCAGTACAAAGTCAACCTGACGGCCATTGCTGTGCATCTAGAGAAGTTGGCTGATCAGGGAGAGGTCTACTGGGTGCTGCAAGGTAAGCTCTGCTTCTAGTGGAAGACCCAAGATGGGTGCTTTTTATGATGGGTCGTCTCAGTCAGGCTTGTAAAGTGCCTCTTCCCTTCACTTTGGTGATGAATCTGTCATGTGATTACTCTACTGCCTTCATGTCAAATGGGATTAACATTAAAACAACTTGATGGTTCAAAGCACTGATTCTGAAGTGTTCACACATTCTAAGTCACTTCATATGATCACTTCGCATTTTAGGTGCTATACTATCATCACTAAATCCCGGTTTCCCGACTAGTGTTTTTGACTAATTTCACACATGCGATTGCAGAATTTTGCAAATATCAACTTCCCACATACGCACCTTCTCAACCTACATTTTTTCACACTGCACACAACACCATCACACCTCCGTCCCTCAGACCCCGTAAATGAGGAGGTTTTGAGTGAGAACAGGAAGATGATCACCAACCAACAGCTGGAGCTGTACAATGAAGCAGCTGCAGACGTGCTCAACAGCAGCAAGCGTAATGGCAGGTCCCGGGTCAAGCTGTTGGCCGCGTCTCGTCAGGCGGCACTGGAGACTATCACCCAGTCAGATGACGGCTTGCACCTGCCTGAGAGCACCAGGAATGTGGTAGGCAGGAATTTCTGTCATTTTAATGTTGTTTATTGCCAGTTATATTGTTCTATTCAATATGGAAGCAAGGCTATTTTATTTTTCAACTTTAAACATTACTCACGTCCTCTTCACCATCCTGTTTAATTCTCCTGTCAGGGGGCCATGGTTCTCATGAACTCTGTGTGCAACAAGCTACTGAGGCCCATAGACGGCTCCTGCTGCCAAACGTTACCACCACCCAACTTCCTCCAGAAACTGTCAGCTTGCTTCTTCCTTGGTTCAGCCCTGGTCTTTCTGGTCCTCCACATCCTTGGCAACAACCGCCACCGCCGACCTGTACCCCCTGACATGGAGAGCCTAGAGGAGAAGAAGCCAACAACTGCAGCTGTCCCCTTGGGTCCAAAGGCGCCCTTCCAGGCTCTCTGCAGAATGGGCATCATCATGGGCTATTTTTACCTTTGTGACAGAGCAGATGTGTTCATGAAAGAGCAGAAGTTCTACACACACTCCACGTTCTTCATCCCTCTCATCTATATATTTGTCTTGGGAGTGTTTTACAGTGAGAACAGCAAGGAGGTAAGACAGAAAGTGCTGTACAGTATTTTTAACTTGAGGGCTTTTTTAAACATTCAAATACAACTTGGTGTTAAAAAGATTAGTTTTTCTGAAATTCTATATTTTTGTCTGCCTCAAGCATGACTTCTTGTGTGAATATAGTTTGAACTTATGGTGAAAGGTGAGCTTAGACCAGTTTTGTTGATTGTTGGATGAGTAGTCTAAATTTTCCATATGTTCTGACTGAGATTATTATAAAGTCTAATTTATCTATAAACTCAGACTTCAACAAACCTTAGTTTTTACATGTACTTTTTTGACTACATGCAAAAACATAAAGGCCTCCTTGAGTTTTTTTAGTAAGTAAGAAACCTAGTGAAATTCCCTGAAAATTAGATTAATCTTGCTGTCTGTAGTTATGTAATAAGTTTATTTAAAGTGTGTGAATTCCTATCTGGTGCACAATCTTGTCTTCCGCACAGACCAAATTACTGAACCGTGAGCAAACAGATGAGTGGAAAGGCTGGATGCAGCTTGTGATCCTCATCTATCACATATCTGGTGCCAGTGCTGTGAGTTCTAAATATGTCTTCTTCACATGCATTTTGTAGTAACCTGCTTTGAGGAGATGTACACCAATCAGCCACAACATAAAAACCAGTTACCGGTTTTAATGTTTTGGCTGAATGCTGTAAGGTATACATACAGTACAACATGTACAGTTAGGTCCATAAGTATTTGGACAGAGAAACAATTTTCACAGTTTTCCCTCTGTACACCACCACAATGGATTCGAAACAAAGACATCAAGATGTGATTGACGTGTAAACTTTCAACTTTAATTTCGATGGGTTTGACAAAAATGGGTAGCTCTCACAGTATGTTTTGGGTCATTATCCATCTGTACTGTGAAGCACTGTCCTATCAGTTCTGCAGCATTTGGCTAAATCTGAGCAGATAGCATAGCCCTGTACACTTCAGAGATCATCCTGCTACTTCCATCTGCAGTCACATCATCAATAAACACCAGTGACCCAGTTCCACTGAGTCATACATGCCCATGCCATAACACTGCCTCCACCATGTTTGACAGATGATGTGGTTTGCTTTGGATCATGAGCCGTTCCTTTCCTTCTCCATACTCTTCTCTTCCCATAGTTCTGGTGCAAGTTAATTTTGGTCTTATCTGTCCAAAGAATCTTGTTCCAGAACTGGGCAGGCTTTTTTAGATGTTTTCTGTTTTCTGTATAATCTGGCTTTTCTGTTCTTGAGTTTTACCAGGATTTTTCCACTTTTTGGTAAATGCTCTGTATTCACATTCATGAAGGCGTCTCTTGATTGAAGACTTTGACAATGATACACCTACCTCCTCGAGAGTGTTTGTGACCTAGATAGATGTTGTGAAGGGTTTTCTTTCACCAAGGAAAGAATTCTGCAATCATCCACTGTTGCTGAGCTCCCCAGTGCATTCCTTCTTTTTAAGAATCGACCTAACTATTCATTTGTTAACTATTCAAACTCCTAAAGTTTCTGCGATCTGTCTGATAGGTTTGTTTTGTTTTTTCAGCCTAATGATGGCCTCCTTCATTTGCATCGACACCTCTTTGGACATCATATTGAGAGTTCTCATTAACAGTTACCAAATGTAAATTCAACACTTGGAATCAACTCCAAACCTTTTTATCTGCTTAATTTGTAAAGAAAAAACTGATCAAATGTCAATTGTCCAATTACTTTTGAGCCTCTGAAAATGAGGGACTATGTTTTAAAATGGCTGTATTTCCCAAATGATTAATGCAGTATTTTTGTTAAAAACCTCTTGGATTAAAGGTGAAAGCCTACACTTCAATCACATTTTGTGTCGCTATCCAAATACTTTTGGAGCTAACGGTATACATGTGTCTGTTTGTGTGTTTGTGTGTGTGTGTGTGTGTGTGTGTGTGTGTGTCTCTATATATATATATATAATATATATAAATATATATATAGAATATTTATTTGATATAAAGGTATAAATATTTTTGTATCTTACAGTTCATTCCAGTGTACATGCATGTGCGGGTGCTGGTGGCAGCATACCTTTTTCAAACTGGCTACGGACACTTTTCCTTTTTCTGGCTCAAAGGAGACTTTGGACTGTATAGAGTGTGCCAGGTGAGGGTAGTCAGTTATACTTAAACCAGGATCTTGCAATGACTTATCATATTTTTTTATACTCTGGCATGAAATTCCATCATATTATTGATAATGAAACAAATACAGGTTTTTGGTTTGGACTTACCAGGTGTGTCAGTGTGACACTGTCATTGATTGATTTATTTAGGTTTGTGTTTTCATGTTCATTCCACACCAGGTTCTTTTCCGTCTAAACTTCCTGGTCTTGGTGCTGTGTGTGGTAATGGACAGACCCTATCAGTTCTATTACTTTGTCCCATTGGTCACCTTCTGGTTTGTCGTCATCTACGCTACGCTGGCCACGTGGCCTCAGATCCTTCAGAAGAAGGCCAACAGTAGGTGTCAGAGAATTGATGCAAGTTTGAGAAACTGTTACCTTATTTGTTTTCACTGACTTGTATTATAGTCTTGGACTATGAAAATCAATAAACGCATTTAATTCTACACAATAAATGTGATACTTGTCACAAATGTCAGCAGTAGGGTTGCATTTAGAAAAACAATTTCACTAATGGCTGTCTTGTTCCCTGTACAGGTAGTGGCATATGGCACCTTGGGGTCCTGGCAAAGTTACTGGGCCTTTTGCTGTTCATTTGTTTCTTTGCCTTTTCACAGGTAAGTGAATTTAAAATATTTTAATCTTATCAGTAATGACTGTTCATTTTAGTTCTGAGATTGTAAAACCTAAATTATATTAAACATTTTGCATTTATGTCACTAACAATTTCATTTGAAATGTGTAAATGGTTACAGCACAGTTTTAAAGAAATACAGTATTATTGTATTTGAAAGAATATTACATTTGGTCACATTTGGTTGTTTTTTTTTTTTTTTTTTTTCGTAGCCTAAATAAAGAAAAATGTATGAATATGCATTAAAATTCTGAATGGGTAGTCAGTGTAGTGTAGAAACAAATTGTCAGTCCCTACTTTTAGAACCTCTTAACTATGCTGATATGTTTTTTCCCTCAAATTTATGGTTTGGTCCTTGTTTGAAACCCCATGTAATATTCATGTTTTGGCTTGGTGAATCCAGGGTTTCTTTGAGAGTATCTTCTCCATGTGGCCCATCTCCAAGCTCTTTGAGCTGAACGGAAGCATCCACGAGTGGTGGTTCAGATGGAAGCTGGACCGATTTGTAAGTCAAATGTGTTTCGCTTCAGATGCACCCACGTTTAGTAGCCTCTGCATTAACAGGTTCTGTGAAATGTAATATGTGGCAGAGTACATCAGAAGCTTTTTCAAGTAGGACGTAATTTTCCAAACTTTGTGTAAAAAAAAAAAAAAAAAAAGTTTAATGTGGGGATGTTCTTTTGCAGGCGGTGATACACGGCATGTTATTTGCCTTCATCTATCTGGTGCTGCAGAGGGGCCAGGTGCTGTCAGAGGGCAAAGGAGAAGCTCTCTTCTCTGCCAAGATTACCAACCTGCTCCTCTTCTTCTCTGTTGTCTCCTTCATAGTAAGACTCTTCATCTTTGTGTAGTTAATGAACAACATGCTTCCATGCAACAGCAGTTTAGGAGAGAATGGTTACACAGTGAGGGGCGGGTACTTACATAAATGCCACACCTGATAGCTCCCTTGACAACCACAATTGTCTGCTCTTTATGCCCTCAAGTTAAGTTCTTACTCAAGAGTTTGCAAATCTATTGAGACAGACATGCAGAATGTAACACAAACTCAGTATAGTGACAATCTATTGATCTTAAATGGATAATGCCTATCAGGTGTCTTATGTGTAGCACTGAGGAAGCTCCCTGTTCTTTGTTGACTCCACCAAAGCAGTTGGGGATTACAGTTACAACAGTCAATCAAACTAAGTCAACCACTTCCCTTTCTTCGATCAGCTGAAGATTAAAACCTGTTATCAAACTTTTCCCTTTTCCCCAATACTCTAGACTTACTCCATATGGGCCAGCAGCTGCAAAACCAAAACAGAGTGCAACGAGATGCATCCTTACATTTCTGTGGTCCAGGTACAATAATTATCTTTATCCATTACCTTTCTTTTCCCTCTTTTCCTTTTGTTCCCTGTCTGTATTTAATGTTATCAGACCATGTGGCCTTTTACAGCAATTTCAAGTGTCAGCCTGGGATACCGTTGATCCTAATACTTTTGCTTTTGTTAATGAGTATTGTTTTACAGTTGTAATTCCTTTGGATTTGTCTTGAGACGTCATTATCCTAATCGCATGAAAGGATATGTGTGTAATAACAAGGGAGTTCCCTTCTTTAAAGGCTACAGATAGTACCGGTATTATCTAGAGACATTTCCCACTGGGAAACTGTTTGAAGTAGCGCAGTAGATAAGGTCACTGAAGATATAGTTGGGCTTTCTTCCGCCGAACTGAGATTGGAGATTGTTTGCCCCTCATTTTACTTAGAGACTGTGTAATACACTAACTTCAGTGTGAACATCTCCTTGGCTTCAGCCCACAACTTTAAATTATAAGAAGCTCATAATACACCCAGTGTTACTTTATACTTTGACTCATAGAAATGTCTTTGTTCTCTTTTTTTCCACAGATTTTGGCCTTCATTCTCATCAGGAACATTCCTGGCTATGCCCGCTCTATATATAGCTCATTCTTTGCATGGTTTGGAAAGATCTCCTTGGAGGTAAGATGGACGTGGCAGTAGAGTTACAGTAAGGGAATAAAAATATATTTATAGAGCTCTTTATTAAATCCGCAAATGCAAAGTGCATTGCAAAGGGTACCATAAAATAAAGAGAGATGCAGAATCAGTAAAACCTAAGATGAGGTAACATTAATAAAATGTGAAAGCAGCCCTAATAAAATACTAGGAATAAAAATATACAAGTATATAAGTACAAAAAATGATCATATAATGATCACAAAGCAACTGACAATCCTTAACAGCTCTGTATGCGTTCTGTAGCTCCCTGCAGGCAACCAACTTAAAAGATAACTAGCATAAATGACATTACTTGCTACTAAACATGCTTTGTTTGTCTCCCCCAGCTGTTCATTTGCCAGTACCACATCTGGCTGGCAGCAGACACCAAGGGAATTTTAGTCCTGGTTCCAGGAAACCCTTCACTCAACATCATGGTCAGCACCTTCATCTTTGTTTGTGTGGCTCATGAGATTTCCCTCATCACCAATGACCTGGCCCAGGTGGTCATCCCCAAAGACAGCATGTCCCTGCTGAAGAGAGTGGGGGCCGTAGGGCTCTGCAGTCTGGTCGTACTGCTGCTAGCCAGGGGCAGCCAGCCCACACCCGGCGCCTGATAGACACCCCTAATGGGGGGGCGCGGCAGACTCACTAAGCCCCTGCTGAGATCGAGGCGATGTACAGATTCAAGCCAGCGGCAGGCCCGGGGTTTGAGGCTACTGGTGGCCACAGGAGACAACCTCAGTAGAGCTGAGTGACAACAAGGAACCCATGGGAGCTCACCGCTGGCCATGTTTGAGCAAGATTCTGTACTTTTTGACTGCTGTGAAAGTCGCACACTGAAGAAAAATGCCCAGAAAAGGGGGAATTGCTCCTTTAAGGGCAAAGTGCAAATTTCACAAGAGAAAAATAAAACAAAACAAAACAAAAACACTCGACACGTTTACATTATCTGGATTCGACAGAGAAGCAGAAGAGAAATTTGGAGATGTGGAGTTGTATTTAAAGCGAAAAGAGGTCCATTCATTTCAAGACCTCGTGATTCCTGTGTGAATTTTTGCAGCGCTGCTCCAAACACACAAATAATGTTCTTTTGTCACACACAGTACTTCCTGTCATTACTTCAATCTAGAAGGGATCACTAGGCACACACTCCGTCCACATGTCAATAGCAGTTTTAGGTATTTTCACTCAGGTGGATCCATAACCCACATATTCAGATATCTACTCTTTTACCACAAAATGTTCAATTGTGCTGCATTTTAATATCAGCATTACTTTGTACAGTGTCTCTGGT
This sequence comes from Xiphias gladius, assembly GCF_016859285.1. NCBI lineage: Eukaryota > Metazoa > Chordata > Actinopteri > Istiophoriformes > Xiphiidae > Xiphias > Xiphias gladius. The sequence continues at coordinate 10,803,156 of NC_053423.1, read as the reverse complement.
GATTTTAAAATAGTGTTAGATATCTAAATATGCAAAATATGGACCAACAACTGGTTTGGGTGATCAAAAAACTTTCAAGACTAAAACAAAAAATTGGAGTGCAATTGTTAAAATGTTGGAATATCCCTCGACATGTTTTTGCTAATGTTCTTGTGAGTAATTTTAAAAATGTTTGCCTTGTGCTGAAAGGTACTGTGGTCACCTGCTGTAGCTCTGAAATTCTATGTGATATGTACAGTATTTAATGATTTAAATGAAGCTTATATTTTATACTATTTTTTTTTTTTTTTTTTGGCTTTGTTTTATTCTGTACTTTGCGCCCATGACTGCTGTTTGTGACGGAAGTATTACATAGATCATTTCGTACCCATCCCAGCATTTCATAGATGATTACCTGCCTCAGAGTCACACTGCGGAGGTTGAGCCTTTACAGTATACCGCCTGACTGTCCTCTTAGCAGCTCACTTCATAGTCTGTGTATATTTGTATGATAGAGTGAGAGATTTATTTTATACAGCAATGCTTTAGCAGTGTTCTTAGTCCTTTATCCTTTCATTGTCATTGAAAACACTCCTCGTAGCTCTGTTGGAAAAAGCTGGGTTGCACATATTATTGTACAATAGGGCTAACAGCTAAGTAGCCATCCTCCCTCTGCTGTCACAGCCAGTGAACTTTCTGGTCAGTGAGTGGGTGAGTGAGTGATGTCTTCGACTGAATGCCTTTGATCATACACCTTTACTCAGTGGCTTATATGTATAGCACATCTCTAGATATACTTTGTCACATCTGTGATGTAGCCTGGGATCACAATCTTCCATTGTTACGCACTTTGCATCAGGGCCACATCAACATTTAAAGACAACTACTTGCTAATGCACTGACTGAGCTGAGAAGACATATTACTGTTGCTTAAAGGAAAATATTGTACTTTCTGACAGTTGACAAATGGGCAATGTCTCTGCCTGTTTGTCCTCAGACATTTAAGAGAGATTAGCACTTTTACTTAAAGGACTGCATTTTTATTTTCATCTCTGAGGTGAAATACAATGTTTAACATGGTACCAGTGCAGATACTTTATTTACATTCGCACATTCTTATTGGGTAAATCAAATGTTTCGTGAAGATCATTTGGCAAATAAGAAATAGTATTGTAAGATCCAAACTGTATGGCATATGAATTTCGAGTTACATATTTCATCTACCATGGGGTAGAAAAAGATTGCAGTGTCAGTTGTTTTCTACATGTTTTTGTAATGTCATCATGTTCCCTTTTAATGAAAAACATGGGTCCACAAAGGATGACCCCTTAATTTAAAGTGCAACAATTTGTCTTCAGCTTTCTCCTGTCATTTATCTGATTATGTAGAGTTCAGGTTGTGTTCTCAAACTGAGTAAGTAAATTTGTAATTTATATAACCAGTCATCACCTCTTTGTATAAATAAGGATGGCATTTCCATGCTGCAATTTCCTTTTTTGTGTAAAGTTTACTGGTCCGTTTACTTTCTCGTCTCTAACTGATCAGTAGCGATAAATTTGGTAAATGTTTCAGGCCTTAATAGATCTCTTTGGTCATGTAAAACCAACAACTATTTATACCCCCTGTGCAGGACCTCTTTGAAATATGTTACATGTACATTCTTTTTGGTGATGTCTTCAAAAATGTGAACTGTATCCATATTATTTATAAATGCCTTTATTCTGTTGTACATTGTTAATAATACCTTCATAAAATGTGCTGTTTAGGCTGCTTTTTTTTTTTTTTGGAAAAAAAAAAAAAAACACCTTCCATGTCATCCAGGCATCACCAGTGTCTCCTTAATTATTGGGGCAAAGGTACATGAAGTTTAAACAAACTATTTTGAAATTTTTTTTATCGCCATCATGTTACACATTACAAATATAGTTAATAAAACATGACAACTGAAGAATTTCTATGTAAAACTCCCTTTTCCTCTAAGAGGTCCATTGTGCAAAGCAAGTAGAAATACAAACATCATAGTTTTAACATTTACACATATATTCCAAAATATTCTAATGTATCTTTATAATCAGCTAAGCTGTTGTTTCTCTTTCACACTGTCACTCTTCAAGGTGTAAGTGCATATGGACGATAAAACTTTGTAAAGACACTTTTGAGGCATGCAGATTGGCTCAAACGGAAAAAAAACAAATATATAGCTATGGAAACAAAGGTAGCTCCGACACAGGTGTTTTGTGGTCACAAATTAAGGGCTTCGGCCACCTTTCTCTCCTCAGGAATACCATTTACCTAAAAAAAATACAAAGAAATATATAAAACTTTGTCGCCAAGAACATTGAAGTTTTGATGTGCGGTTAGTACTCTTTAGCAGAGGAGATGAGCTGAAAAAGGCTCATGAACAAAAATAACTCACTAATTAGCATTAATTATCTGTACATTAACCAATAAACAGACTGCAGTACCTACCTCCAGCCTTCGAAATGTCGACATGACATAATTATCTCCTTTGTTAGCAGTGAACAGAGAGCAGCAAGTTAGTGCATCATGCAGCTCACCACCATGCACACAAGAGGGCGCTCACACACCAACATCAGAATTAGTGTCTTTCTTGCAGGGATTGACACACACTGCTAAGTAAGTAAAGCCATCATGCCTGATTTCTTGTGTTGCCATAGCAAAATGATTAGCTCTCAATAATCTGTTAAAGTGAGTTTAAGGACAGACCGACGCTGTGAGCAACACCGCAAAGTGACTGTGGCCTATGGCTTCATATTGTTAATGTCGGTATAGAGTAAATATATTCAAGGTAGTAAACTGTAACAATCCAGTCTAAATCGTTTTACAGTGAAGCTAATGTGCTTAAACCCGTAGGGAGACATGCTTTACTGCACTTGACATCCTGATCAACATTAGGCAGGGAAAAATATATATATATATTTATAACACCATGAAGCAGGAGCTCTTACGAAATAATGGATGTTAAGCAAAGTGCAGACTTTATGCCATTAGCTGCTGTGTTTGTTTGTTTTTTCCACCAAAATTTCAAAGTGGATTATTTGAATGTTGTTCTGACATCTACTCAATTATCTCAGCCATGTGGCAGCATCTTTAATTGCTTGGGTTTTTTTTAGAAACTAAATTAAATAGTCACATGCAGATACAAAGCATACTCTTAGACTAGAATACAAAAGCTGGAGGTAGCACTAACCTGATGGCCGTTGCTGTGGTATCGTAATCTGATTTTGCAGGTTTCTGAAATCATAAACAATGATATTACGTTGAACGGACATTCACATACAAGAGTCTTTAGTATCATGTGAAAGTGTGTTGTACTTGTTTCGGTATCAAGCCCATTAGTAAAAATCATGAGACAGCTTGAACCTCTTAAGCTGTAGCTGTATTTCCAAAGGCCTGACTTGCTTGCTGCAGCTTTAGCTATAAACATGGCATGGTTACAGAGTGTTGAAAACAACCATTAATGATAGTGGTATTGTTTCGACTTATAGTTCCCCATTATGATGCCTATATGCCATACATCTGTGTGCCTGCATGACCATGAGCGTATGTTTGCACTTCATGTCCACACAAATGAGCATGGACGTTACCGCATGTGTATTTCCCTCCACCAAATCGCTTAACTCACGTCTGCGTCTGCATGAGGGGCATGCTGGTGGTCTCATAGTTGTCGGGATGGATGGGCGCCACCACCTCACCGCTGACTGGGTTGAAGACGGGCAGGGTGGAGAGCGGCCAGGAGATCTCACGGTTCTTAGACATGCTCCGCAGCTCCTTGGTGGACTTCTGGATCGAGCTGTGGTGAACCAGCTGGATGCTGGAGAGGGGACAGGCAATGAAGTTAACATGAGCTTGTGATGTTGTCACGTCAGGTGTTGATTTCTCTCATCTGATGTGCAATGCTTCATCTACTGAAAGATATTTAAAATATTTGAATATGCCGGCAATTTGTATCTGCCATGGAGAGATCTGCACTCAATTCATGCATGCACAACAGAAACCATCCTCCCTCACCTATCGCTGTGTCTGACTTAGGGTGCAAGATAAAGTATGTTCTCAATCTTCGAGATTTGACACAACTAAAAGCGATCGCTTCTAACAGCTCCCTTCATCTGGCCGTTAGATTTTTGAGCAGCCCATTGGATGAGTGGTTGTCAACACACAGATGAGCATATGAATGGTTATGAGAAAGCCGCCAGTGACAACATAGATGACAAAACTGCAAACCAAAGAGAGAGGGGGGAGGGGACAGAAACAGGCCCAAAATAAGGAAAAACACAGGAGAGGTAAAACACTTACTCTGGTGTTTGCATGTTTCTTTTTCCCCTAGAAACAAAACAAAATGGATGAATTAAATACTAATATTAATCGTTAAAGAGACATCTACACACAAGTGAATGGATCATTGGGTAAAAACAGTGTGGAAATGCAGATGGGGTGTGGAACATTGAGTGAATGAGGGGGCACGTCTCTCCCAGCCTGTAAATGATGGAGAATGATGAAAGGATTTATTATGGATGAATGATTATCGATGTCATGGCTTTGCTTCAAAACAACAAGATGTGCATGACAACGTTAACAAAAACTCATGACAGAAATTTATGGGTAACTTAATATATGTGGACTTTGCAACTGAATGGTTATGAAAAGCTGCAATTCCAATCCAGATTTTTGCTATATGCCCTGCACTACCCTTTCTGTCTCTCATTTAATAATTTAATAACACTCTCACGGTTTTCCTCAAATTTTTGTTGGGGTGTTTGGAGCATTATTAAAAATATAAGACCAAGCACACTTACACCCCTTCCCGTCGGCAGCACATAGTGTAGCCGAGGATGAAGAAGAGGACTAGCGCCACAGCGGAGGGAACAGCGAGTGTGATAAGGAAGTCGGAAAAGTAGTCCCGGCTCTTCAGAGACTCAGAGGGGGGGTTATATTCCCCAAATTCAGGCAGGATCCCTGTGCCTGGGTCAGGACGGGTAATGTATACCGGAACTACTTTGTTGATGTCAACCTAAAGATAGAAGTAAGGGTAAGAGTTAATTCAGCATTTGTGAATGAAGCAGCAAGTTGTGTAAAGCTGTGTAACAAATGTAATTGTAGTTTTTCAATCCAGGCCAATCTGTACAAGAGAATCCTCACCAGAGAAATCTTACACCAGTCGATGTGAAACTGAGCTCTGAACTTCTTGTCACAGCTGATGACAGGCTCCATCTCTTGGCTGCAGCGCAGCTGGTTATGTGGGCTTTCCACCTCCCGCAGGCAGGAGGAGAAGGGAACATCAGCACCAACCATCACGTACACTCTGGGGAGAGGAGGCGACAGTGAAATGTAAAGCATGAGAGAGGAAGAAAGAAGGAGAAGAGAAGAGAAGAGTGAGCCTCACTTTACATGTTTATGCGGAGTCTTGTAATAGTCAGAGCATTTTTCTTCCACTTCCAAAACGCCAGCATGAATCTTTGATGCACAAATTATGGCAGTTCATGTGGGCTATTCCCCGCTGAACGAAACCAACTGACAGTGTCTGTCAGTCCTGACAGCCAAGGGTACTCATCTAATTCACAGCGAACTAAGGATCCCCAAGGCCCCAATTAAATAAAATGTCAACATGGTGTGAGTGGGCTGAAAATTTGAGAAAAACAATGGAGTCAGAGCGCGCTCTGCTGGACAAACTAATTTCTAAATTACCCCAAGCATCTCTTTCTGTATTATGTTCTGTAAAAAAAGTTTTTATATTGCAGCATAACGGAGAGCACGCATGCAGATACTGATCTGTGACAGGCCAATATCAGCTGATGAAATCAGCCAACTGATACTTCAGTCGTGCTCTACTGAAAATATATGCAATTTGTTTGATTGAAAGAGATGAAGAGGTCGTTGATGGAGAGAATCTTTAAGTGTTAAACCTCATGCTTTTTGTATAAATCACCACACTTAATTTAGTTTTGAAAATACAAGCAAATGGGGAAGCAAGTAGAGCTAAGCCTTATCTTTGCGAAGGAAAAAAAACCTTGTAACTAAATCATCTTTCCCCCAGGTATGAAAAGCACTCCAAGTATTTACAACTGTAAAAATTCCAACCGGGTCCATTTCAACCTCCAAAATCCTCACCCTTCTTTGAGGTTATTGATGGGCAGGGGCACACGGCCGCCACGGTCCAGTGCCGAGGTGATGTTGATGGCGTTGAGGCGCTCAGGCTGCCATACGTTCTTCACCGCTCCTAGGAAGTCCCCCAGCACCTCACTGGCTAGCATCTCCTCCACATTCATGTTTTTGATGTAAAACTCCGCCTGGTAGGGCAGAGGGAACTCTGTGCATAGGGATGAAGAAGAGAGACTTAGATAAAAGGTTGAGAACAGTGAAAAGCAGTAAGATGAGGCGGGAAAGAAGACAGGAGGGGAGGTTAGAAGGTAGACCAGTAGAATCCATAAACCTGAGTGAATTCTCGGTGTCCTGCTGACTATGTCATGATTATTACTTTATCCCTGCTGGATAGTTGACACTGATTTCACCAGTCTATCCAGCAGACGCTATTGTGTCTGCTCCACTCGGTTACGACCCGGCCTCTCTCCGGGGACAGATGGCAGATGACATCACAGCACAGGTAGGGTGATGTCACGTTAGCGCTGCGAACATCTGCCGTGCGTTCACCTGACTCGGTTCGTATTGTACTGCATGTACCGTGACTGGTCCACAGACCAGATGCGCAGATGTGAGGTGCAGTCACAAAGATGAACAGGAACAGCTGCGTCCCACAGATACCGCACACCGTAGCGATTTAAAACCATATCGTTTCAATACAGTGACCCCGTTGTTCACAGAAGCCACAACATATCATACTCATTTATGACTGCTGACCTGAAGTGATACTTCATGAAAGATCTGTGTCAGACTGTATATTAATTGAGACACATCTTTTACTTTATCTAAAGACTAACAATACATGATTTTGAGTGTTACCAAAATAATATCACCACAAGTTTCATTTCATAGCTTCTCGCGCTCTTGAACCTACTACATGAGCTTCATTGGCAAATGGAGTTTGCTAAGTTGTCATGGAATTGCAAATGTTCAAATTGCTAAACTCTAACTGCTTATGAAGATCGTGTCATTTGATCAAAAGCTCCAGGACGGCTACATAATGCACCTTGTGGTGAGATTACTTTGTCAAATGCTGTTTACAAGGTCAAGAACTGACTTCTGAGCCCAATAATTTACACTGATCTAACAAATAAGCACAACAATAAGACATATTTAAGTAAAATACAAACATTGTTATAATTTGGCGAATGACATACCATGTGTATGAAAAAGATACTGATACACACAATACATACAATGGACACATGGTCATGGTAAGATCACTATAATATCTTGTTTTTCTGTGGTTATGATTGATTAGTACTGGCTGACAAAAGTAATCAATGGCTGTATTTTCCCTTCAGGGAAGTCAATTACTCCGTTCAAGTACTGAATTTGCCCTCAGGATTTAATCAGGGAAGTTGCACAGTCTGATCTCTGCTCTAAGCTCTCATACTGGCGCCGCTTACCTTCTGTGGCCATGATGTTTATGACCAAGTTATGCCGTGCCGTCTCGAAAGTGCGTCTGTTATAGGCAGTAATCTGCAACACACAGGGGTGAAAGTTTAAGCCCAGATCAGTGCAGCTTATATGGCAGCAGCCCTCTGGACAAGGCTGAGCTAGATAGACTACGCAGGCTCTGTACCCAAATGAGACACCGTATAGAGGCACATGTGCACTGCTGGGAACTTTAAGCCTTTTGGGAAAAGAATTTCTACAGTAGCTTATGAGGGACAAAGAAAGCATATAAAAACATAATGGAATTAAAGCGTAACTTTGTACCATGCTACCACTGCATACACACTAATCAGCTGATCTCAGTGAAATAAATTCTAATGTGTAACTACTCTATTACAATGATGTGTGCCTTGGCTAAGACTACAAAGTTCCTTGATATTGTTTTCCATTTAAATGAATGAACATGATGTATTCTTTTAATTTAATGCCTTCATTTTGTTCAGCACTTTAGCACATAAAGAATCATTCCTTTTCCTTCCTTGACACAATAAGCAGTAGCACAAATTACTTCATCTCCGCTCTTTCCACTTTGAAAGTGGTCCAGCCACCCACCTCTATGACAGTGGGCTTGCCAACATGCTCTGCAGTGGGGGACCCATAGAGCACTCCGTCGCTGTGCGGTGTCCTCTGGATGTAACGCAGCCAGCCTGGCCTGTCAGGGTAGCCCATCAGGTTGGTGTTGAAAGTGATTGGGTCATTGCTGGCATCACCTGCAGGCAGAGCGGTTTAATTAGGGGCACCCAAATGTTCTCTTATGTGGGCCAGAACCAATTCAGTAATGTATAGTTAGACCCATTCGCTTAATTGTGGAAGTTTTGCCAACAGCAGCTAAGCATTTTCTTCTTGTGAAATACGATGAATTAACATTGATTTACTATGGTATCTATACTTTAAGTGAGTGAAAATGTTTGACACAAAAAAACTTTTCTTTAATAATCACTATAACAACATGCTTCCAAATGGGGCTATAATGCTGTTGTACCTGATTTGGGGTAGGGAGGAAACTCTCCTTTGAAGTACTCTCTTTCCAGAACATGGACAAAAAGCACTCCTGCAGATGGGTAGACGTTACGGTCTGCGTGAGACCTCGACAAGATGGTGACCACTGAAATACAGATTTCAAACAGAGAAAAATTAGCTCCTAAGAGAGAAAACTATTCCTATTCAGTGTGTGTGTATGTGTTTCATCATTAATGACCTGCCAGCAGCACTAATTAAGAAAGAACAGAAGGTGAGGTAAAAACAAATAAAGCAAACGTTTGGGTCACTGGTACTAGCTAAACTACTTCGCACTTTGAGAATCAACCATGCTGACAATGATAGATTTGCTTTTCCTGCTCGTCCGCTGCATCCTTATGAAGGTTAAAACATGAGCTTCGCACACAGTTGCAGTCCAGAAACAGCCAAGCATGAGGGTAAAACCTCAAATTATTAGCTGACGGAAACACTAAAATTTTGTATATAGAATGACGAGCTGTTACACCACTGAATTTCAGTGGCAAGTAGCTGAGGTACTGTGAGTAAGAGCAACTGTAATGAGCGTCACTCAGACTGTACTGACTTGTTTTTAAGCTTTGCTCCCACTCTGTCTCTATTATGCTCTCTTGTATAGGCCCCCCTCCATTTCAAATACAAACATTGAGTCTTTATTTATGAAGGGCATCGCTAGGAAAATTGCAACCTCTTGACAAAAGTACCTTCTTTTTGCATCTTTCTCTTACACTAATTCGCCCTACCTTGCTCACTTGTCTTCTTTCAAGGTCTCACCATTTTTGCGCAACAACCCCCCCCCCCCCTCAGTGGGTGGGCACTCAATTTTTAATCACTATGGGAGACTGAGTGTACAAGGAAGAAGAGGAGGGAGGGACGGAGGCAAGAGAGCAAGGGAAAACTGGAGATCTGTGCTATGAAGTGCAAGAAAGGGAGAGAAAGAGAGTTTGAACTGTTCTCGCCTGTAGACATAAAGCTCCAGACGCATTAAGCAGCTAGAGGAGGGTTTTAGGAAAGCTGCGAGCTTGTATGTGCCTTCCCTCCCCTTATTTACGCCATTTTTTTAAAAATCTCCTTCATCCTCTCATCAACATCAAACCAACATTTTCTACATTACTATGATCAGTATCACAAAATTAAGTGGATCTCTACATGTGTGTCTCCTTGAAACGAAGCTGATTTCAATGACAGTCTCTGCTTAAGACACTAATCGAGCAGGATTTAGATTTTAATCAAGGTCCATGAAAGAGGAAGTCAGTATGTGAACTTTAGTTGTTAAGCGTTATCAATTACCAGGGTGCACAAAGAAGATTAGTTGACACTGTAAGATCCAGATTATTAAAGGAAGTCCGCATCTACAAGGCCAAATTGCCTAACATCAGTCTAAGGGCACTGATGAGCTGTTGACAGAGAAAATTTATAAAAACGGTCCCATATGCATATTAAACTGGGCTACATCTGTGGCCACAAACAGAGACACTGAACTGGCCATATGTCCAGTGTCCCAGAGGGCTTCATCCCAGCTAGATACAATCAATTGCATTTAGCAGCCACTAAATCTGGTGATACTTACAGAAACCTGAGGTTACATCTACTACATCACTTTCCAAAGCGAGATTGAGGGAACCACCTGAGCATGACTAAGCCACGCGATACCTCTTCTTGCTTCTACTACCGCATCCATGACATTAGGATCTAGGTTATTCAGACACCAAGAATAAAACCTCATTCAGTTTCAGCGCACCGGTGGCGCCCTCACTGATGACTTTGGTCGATCCTTAAATCCCGCTCTGAATGCACACTCTCGGATTCTATTACCCAACCCGTTGGGTCTCATCAATTCTTCAGCAAACAAAGGAGCACAGCTGCACAGTCCCTGTCGAGGTTGAGTACCATCTATTCTGTTCTACTCAGAGATGAACTGGATGTGGTGTAAACATTTTTGACACTTCCAAAGATGTGACAGGCGGGACGTACAAGCGAGCCCAGATGGCCTTGTCTTCCCTAAAGGTCTGAGGAATAAGAAACGACCTGTGGGATTTGAAATGTGTTTTAGCTTAGCTTTGATTCAACAACAAACATTTCAGCCTAACCCACACTCCTGCACGCCTTATGTTAGCCAGTCTAGCCTACAGTTTCCTACCGGACTGTGTGTAACCCTCACCTTTGATCGCAGCCACTTCCATTTAGAGAGCAGCCAGCGTAAGTAAAGATCACTGACTAAGCTATACTGAGGCTCTGCTAATAGCATCAGATCTGCTTATTTGTGGCAAGCTGACTTTGTGCCAGGCCTTCTCGAGATGATGAGCTGCAGGGCTCTTCCTGTACATAATACATCACCAATTAAAGGTTAATACTAAACTGTCCAATACAGACTAACCTGTCGGCTCCAGCTGCGGGACAAATATAGACACACGCAATTGTTATGCACAGAAAAAGGTACACTTTCGCGATAGTTGTGCTCACATACGCACTGGAATTTAAGTATTATCTATAAATTACACATAATAATACACACGCCATTTTTGAAACTGACACACGTCCATAAATACCACACGAAATGACTAAGAGGCCCTGGGGGTGGCGGTGGAAATGGCTAACCACACGTTATGCTCTTCTGAGCTGACCTTGAGCTAGCTGAAGTCTCGGGAGGGATGTTTTAGTTAAAAATGCCATTGGCAACATTGAGAGAATAAATCACCCTTGTGTCTCTAATGGCTCTAGCTAACTGAGGCCTCTAGCTAGCTGAGGCAGAATCAAGTGGGAGGGATGTACTTTAGATCTGCTGAATCAGCTTTGTATATGCATGTTGTCCAGGTCAGGAGGAACGCATGTGCTTCTTTGGTGTCTGATGGGGAAGCACAGACAACAAGGATTGCTACTGTTTGGACCCAGGCTTTGGTATTCTGCCTGTGTTCAGTTTGAGCCCCCTTGTTCTAAGCGCAGACCTGGAAGTGAAAGTAGTTGGTGGCAGAACAAGCAGAAGGCAATGACTAAGGGCAAGAGTGGCCACGGAATAGCCAGTTCAACCTTCTAGCGGCCTATAAAGGTAAGAAAATTACTAATTTGTCGATAGTTGAGAAATTCTGTGTCATCCACCGTTCTGAATCTGTGCCATACAGTAACAGTATCGTATGTTTAACAGGGAAAAAACAGACTTTTGTCACACAGTTAATGATTAAGGATAACTTCTAATTCTAGAAAGGACAAAGTTTAGACAAAATTTAAATTCAGTAAACTACTGTTACAACCAAAGTAATTGGGCCAAGTGTGTGAGAACGCAGACAATTGCGAACAACAATGCCAGTATTAATGGGGAACCAGTTGAGCGTGTCACTGTGTTATGACAGGGGGGAAGGGACAGCGGGTCAACACATGAAGTGCACCACTGCACACACCCACTCACCATCTCTGTACAAGGCTGTTCTCTGCTTCAAGCCCATGGATCGCTCCATGTGGACATTTCCCTCGTGTAAAGTGCTGTGTTTCACATCATAGGCACGTGCAATGTAAACTATTGGATCAATGAATAAAAGCATGAATGGAACAAATGTGTCTCTCAAGGGCATTCTGAACTATACATGAGGCTGCCGGTTTTTTTGGTACACCTAGCTAAAACTAATGCAGTCTAGTTACAGCTCTGACATACATCCTATCGTCATGAAGTTTAAAAGGAATAAAACAGAGGGCAAAAACTAACTAAAATGAAATAAAACTGAATAAACAGAAGAATGAAAAAATTAAAATGCAGTGGGATATGAATAAACAGCCCCAAATTTGACCTAATAATAGGCAGTGGCACACATCAAGGTTTTAATCCTCAATTTCAAAAAACCCAAGTTCTCTGGAAGTAGGTTTCAGATGGGGAGAGGGAGAAATCTGTTCCAGATGGCCCGAGAGGTAGGAATAGTTCATTCCACAGCAGCAGATCATGCGTGGATTTTGACCCTGAAGTGATGTGTCTCACGTTCTTGGTTTTAGTTAAGATTTTAGCATAATAAGCTCCTGTTGTCTGACGGAGTATTTTTTATAGTGACCTATAAAGGCATCATCTCAATAGTCGAGCCTCCTAGGGATAAAAGTAAACGTACACAGATTAGTCGATTAATCGATTGACATGAAATAAATCAATAACTATACTGATAATCAATCAATTGTTTTAGTCATTTTTTCAAGCAGAAATGCCAAACATTTCCTGATTCAAGTTCTCTTTCGTGAGGATTTTCTCCTTTTCTTTGTCATATATGTTAGTTATCTACATATCTCTGGGTTTTGGACTAGTGGTCAGGTAAAACCAGACCTCTATCTCCCTTGGCTCTGGGAAATTCTAATGGCCATTTATCACAATTTTTCTGACATTTTAAAGACTGAACGAATAACTGTTTAATCCAGCAAATATGCAGCAGATTAACTGATACTGAAAGTAACTGACATGAGCCCTTTAATGCTTGCTATATGTTTGAGTAAGCAGTAGGCTGATTTTGTAATTGTCTCTGTGTGGATGTCAAAATTTAGGTCTCTGTTCAAATAACTAGACCAAAATTTCAGGCTTGGGCTACGGTCTGTAGCCTAAGGGATCCACGGACAACTAACGTTAAAAACTTCATGATGGTAGAATTTATTGCAGGACTATTGTATTAGACTGCAATAGTTTTAGATGCCTAATAAAGCTGAAAAACTGAGTGTCTATTTAGCCTCCAAACAATGTGTGTAGTGGTGATAAGGAGCTGTAACAAATAGGATGCTGTCAATGTGCCCGCTTCACAAAATGTAACACTATATTATTATTATCTCATCTATTCCCCACATGTACTTAATGATGAACTGAGCTGCTAAACTGCTTAATATGGCATTCACAACACTGCCGGTCTATATGTATGTACACAGGCCGGCGCCAGGGGAAAGGGGCTGTTTTCCCAAAGGAAATTAAAGCTGCTTGAACGACTGACAAGGACTAGCAAGACATCAGAAAACGTTAACGTTACATTCCTCGCTGGAGAGGTAAGGTACTGTATAAAACATAGGTAATTTTAGGTTGAATGCTCGGGCACTCCACCCGTATAACGGTATAGCTGTCTATTGTTAGCCATTTTTCCATGTCTCCTCCTCAGCCGCTTGGAAAAAATGAGCAGAGCAGCTAAACAGCGGCAGGCTAACTAGCTAGCGTACTAGCACGGACAACGCATCAAAAGCAAACGGGTGAAAAAGTCCTGATATTTCCGCTATTGATCGATACGTACCCGTACCAAGCCACACCGCGACAGCCGCAGCGGACACGGTGCTCATCATCCTCGTAAATCTTACATGCAAGTGGATGTTTTATCTAATCGCCACTGGTTTTCATAGCCATAATAATGAGCATCTTGCAGCATTCCTTCCTCCGCCTCCTTCCTTTACTGGAAACGGCAAGACTTCCCATTGGCCGAACATCTGGATGGAAAAAAAAAAGATGGTCGTCTCTCAAAACGGGGGCCACAACATGATGTGAATCACAATTACGGGAGCCACGCCTTTAGCAGACGATTCGGTGGGATGTTGTTAAGAGTTCGACGAGGATTTTAATGCCGCTTGCCCGCATATCAAACTCAAGGAGTGTCTGTCTGCTTTTCTCTGAGACCTGCCTGTGTCCTTATCATCTAAGGACAACGTGCAGATGTGACTTCACACGTAGTCGCCCACCAAGTCCACTTCAGAATAAGTTGCCTTTTTGCTCGATGAATGTTTTAATGACGTGTTTATGTGGCCCTCCTAGAAAGAAAGACAAGACGCACCCACTCACACCCAAGCACATACACAAAACACGCACCGTCACCCCACCAGGGCTTGACCTCCTGAGCCCAGCTGTGAGAGGGCACAGACGTGTTTGAGGAGTCTGCGCCAATCTGTCCGGGCCCCCTGCAGAGACAGTGGTAGCAGACAGATGGTCATGTTTTGGCCCCCTGGCACCCAGTCAGGCCTGCTAAAGGGCAGCGGGACTCTTGATCCCCCCCCCCCTCTGATGTCAGCCACCTCTAAGAGAGCACCTTTGATCCTCCAGAAAAGCATCCCGATTTAGGCTAACATGCTGACAGCTCACCGCACTGCATGGCTCTTGTTTGATGAATTCATGTTTGACACTGGATTCATATCTTCCTCTTTGATGATAAACACGATGCCATCCATCGCCTGTGCTCTGCAGTGCATGGCTGTTCTCTTCTCTCACCCTCCCTTTTATCCCTTTAAGATTATTTTTAGGTTGCTTAGCAACATCTTCACATAGTTAGTGTTTGGAATGGGTATGAATGCATCACAACATTCGCTATAGATCCATGCATGCACCAGGATGCATAGTAATGACGGTTGGGAACGGCAATTCGGACAATGGCAAAAATTTGTCTGATTTGATACTGATTTGGATTTTTTTTTTTTCAGCCCAATTCTGTTTCAGCATAGTCTACACTGAGTCTCAGTTTACTCTGTAATTATCCGTAATTTGCTTGTTTTTAGTAGTGAACTGAGATGATCAATGCTCACTCTCCTATCCCCTATTTTTTCTGCAGACACTCTGGGGTTTGAGGGCTGTGTCTAAATGTATGTAAGGGACAAACTATAGCTTCTGTAGTACAGCAGGTACAGTGTACCTTGTGGAAAAAGAGGTACATATAGTATTTCACTTACTCTAAACTGAAGATACTTGTGTCAGTGCACCTGTGGTCTGGTACTGAAAAATTAGAGTGGCTAGAAGTAAAAATTGTAAAAAAAAACCCCAGCCGACTGCAGAGAGCAAGTATGCAAACCACCTCTGCTTTAAGTGGGTCCAGCGTGGACTGAAATGACAACATAATAAGGTAAATGGTATATTTTGTGACGGCACACGTTTGTGAATAAGATTTACATCATGGGATTTATTTGAGAAGGTGACAAATGAAGTACAAGTATCAATAATCACTTAAATTTATGCAGCAAATGCACATGCTTGATTTGCTTTTTGAATTACTTATGATTAAAATCTGATGACACTGTAACGTTTTTCTAAAAATTGGTATGCCTTTAACAAATTGATGCATACTTGCAATCTGTGCTTACAAAATACTTATGTAAGCAACAATGCCATGTATTATAACACATCAGAATTAATTATATAACTCAGTCCTGTTTATTAAAATAATCACACATTTGGAAGCTGACAAAGCTTCCTTTCTAGAGCTTTATCACATGGATTCGGTCCCGTGTTCCAGGCGGTGTCTGTTGACTCCTGTGTGACCCAGCCAGCTAGAATTTTTACACTCTGATCTTCTTTATTATAAGACTATTAAAATATGAATGGACAAAGATTAATTTGGGAAAGAGACTGCAAACCCTAATTTCAGATTCTGGATATACATTTAGTCATGCTGACGGAGATACTGTTTGCTGTGTTCAGTGGCCAAGTTTAATATCTTTCATTTCATTGCACTCTCCTTAAAACACTTTTTGCCCTCTAGACTGAATTAATAGCCAGCTGCACCTATATGTAGACCGATGAGCTGGAGTGAGTAAATGTGTGGATTAAAATTCGCTCAGTGGACCGACGTTTAACGAGTGATGTCAAACTTTACCTAATTTTCTGGCTCTACACCCTGCGAACTCCTCAAGGCCACCCGGTGGTCCTCACGCCACACTTTGGGCATGGCTGATTTGGACACCCATCACACAGCCAGGGTGGCCTCTGACCCTCTCACCACACCCAAACCCCACTGATAAACAATAAGCAGCCAGTGAAGTTACGGTTGCTGTGTGCTGGTATTTATGCCAGACTGCAGCTCACTGAAACCCCCTCCGCGCCGCAGATTATCGGACCAAACCATTGCCGCAGTTCAGGTTTTAACACCTGTCACACGAGGCTCTACATTGGCAGATCACCGGCTATCATCACAGTTAAGTATGTTCACTGTACCACACTGCAGGCGTATATCGGACGCTGCCGTCTTGCGAATGCTGCCACAGTGCAGCCTCCGGTGAGACGAGCTGCCAAATCGCACCGACACCCCTATTGTGCGACTGGCAGCATCACCCACTGCCTGCAATGGCGTTGTAGCGGCTCTAGTATGTCCGAGCGTTTCTAAAGTGGCGATTCCGTCCCGGTCTATCCACGAGCGTGGGATAGCTATGTTATTTTCGCACGGGGTTTGCAGCCACAGCATCCTTGTTTTCCACCAGTTCACCCGCTGGATTACAGTGTATTTATATCGCGCGTCAAACGAAGCCGGAGCCATGAACGTAAGTCTGACTCTTTTGTTTTTGCAACATTGAGGCAACATCGCTCTGGTTTGTGGTTAACAGTTCACTTCGTTTTTTTTTGCAATCACTGAGAAAGGTCAGTTTTTCAATATATATATATATATATATATATATACACATTTGCCCCTGCAGAAATCTGTACAGGGGCACACGTAAAAAAAGAAATGTTGGAACAGTGTCAGAAGGGGTAAACCTGAGCTGTCATGTTGTGTGCAGTGTGGCTGATGTGCGGCTCTGCCTGTTTGTCTGATCCCACTGACACAATGTTGAAGCCTCAGATTCATCTTCCACCCCTAACTTTATTTTCCTCTGTGCAATATCCTCCGGAGCAGCACAAGATGTTCCTCGAGTGGAAACTGATGATTTTTTTTATTTATTTTTTTTGCACAAGGGGTTTCACATAGGTGCTATCATGGACAAGGAAGAGTCCAGCATGGTGAATAATGAATACTGAACCAGGACATTTAGGTTTCAGCCACTGCTTCTGCTGGTGCATCCATACCGCCCAGGCTGTGGGTTTCAGCACAACTTAGATTAATGAGTTATCTGTGTCCCAGATGAATGTTTTTTTTTTCTTTTTATCTCTGCTTTATTGAGTCACGTTTCATCTCCCTCTTTGTGAAATGCACTTCCAAACAGGATTAAACATTAATGGCTGTTGGAATGGAATATTTAACTACTATACTCATCTGCTAACCTGCTCTAATCCTGTATTGTAATGGTGGGCAAAGGGCAGAGGCATAGTCTCAACATTTAAACTGCAAGTCTTTAAGTTCACGAAACACAATTTTCAATTTTCTCTATGCGGTAAAAGTTGAAACTACCATGCATTGCCTTGTTTGAGCACTGACATTTAAAAGGAACCACCATAATGTCAGTGATGGTTTACCTGCGGGATGTGGCAGTGTACAAGGGTCACAGCTCACTAAAGAAAACAGAGTGAGGGAGAGAGTGAAGAGAAGGGGGAAAAGAAGAAAAGAATATCCCCTACAGTATAGCACCAGAATTAAACACAAAGAGATCACATCTTTACACTAATGTGTACAGTAACCATTGATTTGAGAAGATACACAACATAATCAAAGTGCTTCAGAGTCCAATAGGCTTTCATAAATAGTTCTCTTGCACTAAGAGCTTCTATATAACACATCTGTAATTCCCTTGGCCTCCAGGTTTCTGAATAGTGTTATTAATGGAAGGTGAAAGTGATCTCGTAATCACCATTTTGATGACAGAGTGCCACTTTCAGTTTATGTGATGTCATTGAGTGCATGTTTAAATAGTTATCTTTCTCAAATTCAAGTGATCATGTTGTGTTACAATATACCCTTATCTTAACAATGTCTTTACTTTATCTATACAGGACTGAATGGGCCTAAAGGAGCTATAACATCATCTTGGTCAGATTAGGAAGCACTGTAGTAGGTCAAACTAGACTCCTCACTACCACATTCTAATGAGGTCACGGCAATGCTGACATCTCCTCTGAATCCAAAGACATCATCATGCTGAAGACGGAGGCCTCGGGGGAGAGGACCAGCCTCCGGAGTGCCTCCCCCCACCGTAATGCCTACCGGGCTGAGTTTCAGGCACTCAAGAGGGCCTTTGACCAGCCTCGGATCGATGGAGACTCAAAGCCCAAAGACGTCGATCGGGTGAAACAACCAAGGGGTCGTCAGTATGGCACCCATGTCAGCCGCATTAAGGACATGTTCATGCAGATTAGTTCAGAAAATTCAGCAGCTAAGACAAGGGGTAGAGATGATTCTTCGTCACAAAAGCTGGTCAAGCCCACCAACTTCATCAACAAGGCTGATGGATCAGTGATAAAACTCCAGCATTCGTCATCAGCTGAAAGGGTTGGAGGTGCTGGAGCAAAGTTCTCTGAAACCAGGAAGCTGTTTGAGCAGCAGTCACGTGACCAGTCCCAATCACCAGTTTTTCCATACGGACGCGATAAAAGAGGCTCTCATGAGTATCTTGATGACTGGCGAGGGGCAAGGTCCAATCGAGGCAGTACAGACTCCTTGGACTCACTTTGCTCCAGAACAGAAGCGTCCTCACCGACTGTCAGTCAACTCAGTGCTGTTTTTGAAAATGCTGACCACCACAACCAGGGTGTGTCCTACAGGGGTGTCAGCAGACGAGCCCTTTACTCACCAGATGGATTCCAACGCCATGGAGGGGATCTCAGTGAGGATGATTCACGACAGTCTCCTGTTCGTGGAAACTACCGGAGCAAGATAGGGGGAAAGTTTCCCACATCCTCGTCCTCTGAGGACCTCCTGAGCCCCAGTCCTGGGACAGAGACAGTGGAGCTGAAATCAGTTCCACAAGAGGACGAAGCCCAAGACAAAGCAGAGAAGGCTGAGACTACGGGTGGAGATCGACGGCACCCTTCTGGGGCCACCACCAATGGAAGCCAGGTCAATGGTTCTTGTGAAGAAGATAAACCTTCAGAAACAAGAAAACATACTGAGGATCTAGGGGTGTCCAAAGTTTCAAAACCTACAGATGATGCTGTGATTATCAACAAAACTTTTGAAGATGCCACTCCAGAGCCCCTGCCGACCCCAACTACACCGGCTGAAAGCCAGGAGGACGGAGATGGTTCAAGAGAAGACAAGCCCTCTGAATCTCCCAATGACCAGGTGGAAGAACCTGATGAGGAATACACTGGGAATGAGCGGGTAGTTTTTAATGCAGACGGGGACGCCTGTTATCAGGGTTGGGGTGAAAGCTGCACGGATCCTGAGGATGACCTCTATGGAGACGACGAGGATATTGTCTACGACCCAGGCTCTGATCTGACAGAGATTCCTGGTCTGCCAGAAGAAAACAAAGAGGACATCCCTCCAAAGAGAAAGATTTGCTTCAGCACTGCTCCCATTACAGTAAGTTGGGTGTCATACAAAACTATTGTGGAAGCCGAAAATGTGTAAACACACTGAACACAATCCAACATAAAAGCCCTTGTGCAGCTCTTATCAAAAGTAGGTTAAAATAACAGAGAGCTAATATTGTATTCAGAGCTTCCTTTTCATGGGCTCATATTCATAGTTACTGTTGAGCTACTCATTGTGCTTAGCACTGCTGTTTTCATATACATTTTTATTAACATATAATCATGATAAAATGATCTGACAATAATCTTTTTTATCGTAAGACCTTTATAATGCACTTTCATTTCACATTTCCTACCTTTAATATATTCTGCCATATGGTAGATAAATTAGCATATATTGTAGCTGTTGCTCTCTGATTGCAGGGGTTGTAGCTATTTTGTAATGCAGAGGCTGAGGGTCAAAGCATCGCCTTCTGGGAAATTGACGCGTTCATGAGCAGAACATCTGTGCATGTGTTAGTCATGCTGCTTCATCACCCACACAATTTTCACACAAGAAACTGTGTTTGTTTTTCTCAAGCAGTCCCATCACCGTCTTTTAGATCAGGAACTCATTTATTGAACTATTTGATGCGGAAGTTGTGTACATTGCAGTGGCAGAGTCTATATGAATCTTTCAAACTTACTGTATAACATATACTGGGCCTAGTGTGTGTGTATATAACATGTTACCTTGCTGTGATCACTAGTATATAAGTATAGCTAGAGATTACGTGCATTTTTACCATCCATCCTATGGGGATTTCACAGGGGAGAGAGATGTGATAATTACACCACAATAATGTTTTTACATATGAAAAAGGGTAATTTCTTTCTGCTGATAATGCTCACTTCCCAAAGTTTGTCATTTCCCTGGTAACAAGACATTTTTTCGTTTTTTTTTTGTTTTTTGTTTTTTTTTTCTCAATTAATAGAGATAACTTTACCATAATCTTTATTGCATCATATGCCTTGGAGTAGTTTGATACTTTTTCAGTGCTGAGTTGGACACAATGCAGCCAGTGTTGTATGTGGATTTAGAAGATTATGGGAAATATTTTTCAGCCTTTATCCTCAAGCATTTTGAATCAGTAAGCTTAATGTCTGTAGTAAACAACACGTTTTAAGTTGTTCTTTTCCTTTTTATACTTTTTAATTATATTGTCAGTGAAATCTATTTTTATTTTTGAGATTTTTTGCCTGTTGACGTACAATTGGTGTGTATGTGTGTGTTTGTGTGTTTGTGTTTGTGTGTGTGTGGTCATATAGGAACAGCATACAGCTTTAATTTAGAAACTGAGGTGTATGTTTTAAGGATTTGGAGCTAACACAAACATTCCACAGGTTGAGGATCAATCCTAGTAACATGCTGTAACGAACCAGAACAATTAGCCCAATTATTCTGAGGAGAAATGTGTTGGCTCACTAATTACCCTGTACTGTCTCTGCAGTGCGTGTCCTTTTGCTTCTTTCTCTTTTTCTCCCTCTCAGGACTCACCTCACAAGGATATGAAATCGTCAAAATGAAATGTTATCACTTTGTTCATCATATTTTTAGAAGTTACTGACGTTGATTCATGCCTTATATTATCTTGCTCAAAGTAGAATCAGATGTAATACATTTATGTTTTTGTACCATATTATAGGTCATTAAAAGATATCTACAGAACCTATTTTAGATAATTTGAAAAATGCTTTTCTGTAGAACAAATTAGAGAACTTTATTTTCACTATACGGTGAATTTGAGCACTATAGATCTTAAACAGGCGAATGGTTAAACAGGCGGGGAATATGCTGCTCTGTTGTCTGTCATTTCAAGGCTTCTGTTTTCTATGAAAAGGGCCGAAGCTCGTTCATCATATGGAACATTCAAGAGGGGCACTGTCCCCCTCCCTTCACACAGACGCACACGCACAATTAGACGTGCGTCCCTCCCACTTCTCCATCATACGCCCCCCTCCACTCAGCACACGAGAAACAACCAGGGTTCTGTCTTTTGTTCGTCTATATAGTGAAAGAGACAAAGCTATTTTCTCAGCCCTCTGGCCCGCACGAGTCTAGTTTGACCCCTGTGGGAGGGGAGAGAAGAGAAGGCCTTGAAAAAATCTGCCATCTTATAGTCTAATACTTGACATTCCCTCCTCTTCATCTAATATTTCTTAGTCCTGTCCTGTAAAGTGGATAAATCATTTCAACATCCCAGCTTTGAAAGCTTAATTAATTTAGACATCATCATGGCAAACACAGGGAGAAGATGATACACAACCAGCTTTTAGCAATATTTTGTAAACATACACACTACCTTCAGTTTGAAAAGAATAACAGGTCCAGATGCTCAAAGAAACCTATAGTTTCTTTGACGTCACTAGTGTTGAGGTTTAGAAATCTCTTTTTTAGCAATGCTAGCAGCATGGGCCTGTAGATGGCAATTCCAGTTGGTCTGGTGGTCCACTGCTTTGGTCCAGAATTAAATATTTCAACAACTATTAGATTGCCATGAATTTTTTTTTTTTTCACAGACATCCGTGGTCCCCAGAGGATGAATCTTACTGACTGGTGATCACCTGGCTTTTCATCTAGAACCACCATTAGGTTGACATTTTTGACTTTTAGTGAACTGTCTTGAAAGTTATTGGATGGATTCCCCTGAAATTTGATACAGACATTTATGGTTCCCAGGGGATAAATCCAAATCACTTCTGTGATTTTCTGCCTCATCCTATAGCACCAACAGCAGGTTAAATTTTTCTAATAACATTTCTATTAACATTTCCATCAGCCCCACTTTGTGTTTAGTGCTAATTATCAAATGTTAGCTTACCCACATGCTAAACTAAGATGGTGACATGGCAAGCATACCAGCTTAACACAACACATAGAAGTTTGCTTTTTTTTATTTTTATTTTTTTTAAATGAACGATTACTTCCACATCCTTTCACTCAACTGTAATATCTTGACTGACCCAGTGAGAAGTGACTGCTGTGAGCTACCCAGGGCAAAGACAGCCTTCCTTCCCGAAGGCACTGACCCCCAGAAAAGAATCAGATCGCATTTCCAGTCAAGCGTCTGGTTTTATCCTTGACATTCGTAACCCTAGTTTGCTTGTTTAGTCCGTGGCATACAGGTTAATGTGATAATACTGAAGTAGATTCAGTCCTCTGTTGCACTTTTGATTAACTGTTGTCAAAGTACGTTTTGTGCAGCTGATATAACATTGAGAATACAATGTTTAATTTTAAGGCATTGCATGCATCTCATCCCGTGTTCAGTTCTGTTGTCTGGTTCTCTCAGATTTAAGAAAAATTTTGTTTTTTTTTACTTATTGCTGATTTCTTTCCATGCAGTGTGTTTTCGTTCTCTTTGATGAACTGCACCCCAGGAGTTTAACAGAAAAAGTCTTCTCCCTCTGCATGCAGTCTGTCCGTCTCCTCTTGTTTTTCTCCCCTGCTCTCTACGTGAATGGCATTTATATTGTGATTTTGATTATGCTTTTTGTGCCTGTAGAGCAACTGCAATTTTATCATTCGAGACGTTGTAATATATTAATGGAATTAAGCAGATGTGATGATGAGAGTACCAGTTAAACGGCCACTGAAGTGGATCTGTAATCAGCCCCTCCACTCTGCAAGCTGTCTGTTACTGGATCAAAGTGACTGGCATTTTGTTCATTAGAATCTGCTGCTGCACCGTTAGTGGAATGCTGAGTAGCATGGATCTGAGCTCAGAGCCGTAATCAATATGATAAATGTTTTGTCACTCTTCCTCTCTGTGGAGGTGGTTTTATAGCTGCAAGATTTAGTACATTTTTATGAAAATCTTTTACCAGATGTTTTTACCGGTGTATTGTGGCATAGAAAGGATGGTTGCGTTCATTCTTTTTCTGCAGTGAACAAATGTCTATGTTATATAAATATTTCTTGATGAATGTTGTGAATTTGGAGATTTAGTCCCCTGTATTTAAAAGTGCATGGCTAAGTCACTGTGGGTGATATGAGGTCACTGACTCATTTTCCTCAGATTGATATCGTCATGGTTGCAGATAAGATCCCACTAAGGACATTAGGTTGCAAAAACAATCTACACACATTTTCTCAGTGTACTTTTTCCATATATGCTGGTTCGTATCTCACGCTGCAGCTCATCAAACCAATACAGAGACTCATTTTGTACATTACTGGAGCATGAAAGAACATAAAGACAAAGTCGCTGGTGCCTGCAAACAGAGAAACTGCCAACTTACACCATCCCAGAGCCTTTTCTCAGACTTGCCAGGCATTAAGAGACAGTTATTTCCCTTGGAGATTTGGGAGCTCATTTGACTGCCCTTAATACAGTACATGACAGTGGAAGCTCCCAGCTTTTTGTCAGGATATAACTTCTGGCTTATCCTCCCTACTCTACATGAAAGTTCAAATCCAACAATATCGTTATCCACATGTTTCAATGGTAAACATTTGCGTGATTCTAACATCTTCCTTATCTGGAGCATCACCTAATACAGTCTTGTGCTTCACAAGCTGGAATTAAATGGCCTCCAGCCAGGAACCCTCTGACCGTATTTTCTGATGGAAAGGATTACTCTACTTTAGGGCAGTCTGTCTTTCTGGCTTATGATATATGAGCAACAGCATTTCACGAATTTTGGAACCAATATTTACATGGATTTTGGCAATGTTATCAAAATAGTACTTAGGTCTTGCAACAGCTTAACCTCCTTAGCCTAGAGTTGCAGTGGATGCCTGTTCGGATAAGTCCTCTGTTTTCCAACAAGTGGTATTCTGCCATATTATTTGAGTTATAGAACTTTGTGTAGCTGTACATATTTCAGTTGCTACGTGCTTCAATATCCAAGTCTTGTTCTTTGTGCCCTAAATTCTGCTGTTTTCCCTCTGTGAGCTGGGTTAAGATGGCTGTCAACTCCCTAGTTATGTAATCTTTGGCTGGGCATTATGGGAGGGAACAGGGTTTTGTTGGGAGAGAGTTCCAACGCCCTGCGACAGCAGCTATATAACACTTGACATTTTGGTTAGGCAGCTAAAACAGCGGCTGAGCTAAGTCAGAACGACAGTCTGGTATTTTGGTTAAGCTCCTTTCGGGGAGGCTAAACCGAAAATCTTGACTAACAAATATTGTAGACTACTTACAAATGATCTAGTAGTGTACTTTATATATTATTATGTAGATATTTGAGTTAAAAAGTCAGCATAAACAATCCAGCAGTATTCTTAAGTATCCCATTAAAATTCAGACCAATCTGTCCTATGAAATTATGTGTTTTTGTGTTATAGTCCAGCTATGAATGGAAAAGGAAAACGTCATTACTCAAAAGCTTTTTTTTCTCTCTTTTCTCTGACAGGTACAACTACTCCAAACTCGGGTGTTGTGTGTATTTGTGCGTGCGCGTAGCTTAGTCACTCCATTATTAATGCAGTATTGTTTTTGTTTGCTTGTTTCGGTGCCACCTGATCCTCCCTGGGGGACACATTTGCAATGATCCAGGAAAGGCGAGACGTGCCTTGCAGTTTTTGAGGCTGGTCAGTTACCTCGCAGTGGACTGTGTCATGAACTCTCATCCAGCCCCCCCACCAAGCCAGTTTTGGTCACGCTGCTAATAATATCAGTACGCTGCCAGTTTTTTATTGTAGTAAAAAACTGCACAGAACAGAGTCTCAGTGATACAATGTTGTCAGTGTTTGCCAAGCCAGTGCTGAGGAAGGATCAGAGTGCTGCACTGTCAACATGTCCTTGTTTACAGTGAGGCAGGAACATGATTAAGGTGAACTGTCTGAATTGAAACTTAATCAAATACTGAAATATCAACCCTTAGACTGTTTTTGTCTAAGTGTGTTTGTGTCTAAGATAGTTTTAGGGATCTGTGCCACATTCGCAGTAGTCCAGATCAAAAATGTGGCCCCACACTCTGCCTAGTCATTGTTGCAGCCTAATTAATTACATAGCTTTGCAAGTGGGCATTAGAGTATCAGTGCTGTAACAAGCAACATGTTGTTGTTGTTGTGTTACTTGTGATCCCAGCCTTCCACTCACTGTACATGACTAAGACATAACATAAAGGAAGGCATTGTCTACAGTCATTCAGTTGCAGCGGTTTACTACTCTCTGCCCCCGTGTTCAAAGCTGCCATCCCCTCTCTCTCGCTCTCCCTCGTGTCTCTCCCTCTGTAGTTGGCCCAAGACTTGGTTTGTAGGTGGAAGTCATGGCACCCTTTGGTGTTGTGCCATAAACACTGGACTGACGTGCACTCTTGATTGGGAAAAAAACACAAGCCGGCTACAAAAAGATGAACTGAGTTTCCTCATTTGGAGTAAAAACACAGCTCTGAAATTAAATCTGAGTTACATTTTAAAGAAAACATCTTGGCAGTGTTTGTCTTTCAGAGATGTCCTCTTATATGAACAGAATATGTGTCCGCTCTGTATGCAGAAGCTCCATCTGAAGTTAAAAAAAGAATTGCTGACATGTAGGATCGTGGCGTTCTCCAATATGTCAAAAGTCAGTGTCACCTCCTCAGAAGAGGGGCGATGTGCTGTATGTCAAGATGACAGAATGGTTGGCCTTGAATTGACTTTAAAGTCCTGTACTTTCTCACCTATCTTTATTAAAGCCATGTACTGAATGTTTCTGTCTGGGTCTCTCTTTTCTCACTTTGTCCTCTTCCCATCGCCACATCTTTATATCTGTCAATCTCAATCTGGTCTTGCAAGAAATTAATTCATTTCCATCATCAGCAACTGTCTTGTCCCCTCAGCATCCAGACACTTTCCTCAGCACCTGTCAGCTCTCTGGCCGGTCTTTATGTGTGTGTGTGTGTGTGTGTGTGTGTATGTGTGTGTGTGTTTGGGTGGCCATAGGTAGAAGTAATGGAACGTAAATGTGCTGAGCTGTCGCAGCAGAGCAGACTGTGTGTCTCTCGATGTGTGTGTGTTCGTGTATGTGTGTGTCAGCCTGTAGTTAATCCACTGCAGGGTTTGCTGAGCTCGTGCCACAGCAGTAGGAACATTTCTCCTGGGTTTTCCGGCCTCCTATTGCCCTGGGCAGCATGCACTGTCTGGAAAGGGCAGGGCAGGCAATGGCACTGGCACCGACACGCCGAAGGCCCGGTTTAATACCATCAGAGGCGGCTGGCCGGGCATGGGTGCCATGCCGTGACATCTTAGGCAGGGACTCAAACAAGCCTGGAGCAAATTACCCCTAGCCTCGCCTGCTCCTCAGCTTTGTCTCAGCTTTGTCCTTTTTTTTCATTTTCTCCTCTTTATTTCTCTCTTTTTGTGTGTTTCTCTCTTCAGTAGCCTCACTGTTGGATGCTGCTCTAACCCATGTATCATATGAGTCATTCTGTTTCTCTCTCTCAGTGGATATTGCCTCCTATCCTCTGTTAACTGGATTCTTTCTTAAGTGACTATCCTTCCGTTTTCTCATCATCTTAAAGCTTCTTGCATCCCTTCTTGTGTCCCCTGATCTGTCCTTTTCTTTATCCCAATTCTACCTTTCCCCTTCACTTTTACTGCCCCCCTACTTTCACTTTTTCTCTCCTTTTTCTCTTTTTTCTTCTCCAGCAATATCTCCATGTTCTGTCGTATTCCTCTTCCTCTCTTCCTCCCCTGTAGCTTAGCAGGCTCTTGGCTAATCCCCGCTTCTCTGTCCCAGAGGGGAGCCATCACGCTAGCCCAACAGCCATCCAGACCGACTGACATACTGACAGACAGACATGATACGGCTGAAGGGGTGTAGCCAGGGAGATGAATCTTGATTCAGTGCATGTATGCATGCTTGAATCAGCAGACATGTACCTGCAATGAACTTTCAGTTGGCTAGACACACATACAAAGCCCACTTGCAAACATGCTCTTGTTGTTATTCCTCAAATACCTGATGTGGATTTTCAGCATACACACTCAGATAGGCACTTATACCAACTAAGAGGGCTAGGTTTTATTCTAGTTGGTGGCTGAGGGTTTTCAGACATCTGCATAGTCACAGCATCATCCACAAATGTCAATGAAATGCATTTCAGAAGACTCAAACCAAACTTTATCCATCCTCCCGTGGGGCCTGGGGATCCGAAAATACGACTGGCAAAATACGGACACCCAAGCAGAACTGCTTCCTGCACTCAAGCACCAGCACCGATGTTGTAAGGGGTTTCATTACTGGCAAAACACAAAAATGTATTTTTCTGTGTGATTTGGTTTCATGAGCATAGATCAGTGTGAGGATAAGCAGGGGAAGAGAAGAGATATTGGTTGATATAGAGAGGAATGACAAAAAGAAAGAGGAGAGGTTGTCTTAATCAAACTTCTCAGAGAAAGAGGTGTGCATGCATGTGTACTACATGTGTTACTACGTGTCTGTATGAGTTTGTTGGTGGATAAAAATTGACATTACACTGAAAGAGTTGCAGTAAGATGACGAGTGCAGTTACAGGTTCCCATCTTAAAAGGATGTTAAGATTCCCACATGCATTATCATTATGTAAACCACATAAAGAAGTTTTACATTTAGATATTTGAATGTGGAAGTTTGTAGATGCCACGTCATCTTGACATGATAGGGAGTTACAGTAGAGTTCACACAGTTATCAATGTAGATAAAGTTAGAATGCTCTGACATTGCTGTTTCCAGGGATCAGTTTATTGGATTATGTGGGTCAACACATTGATACACGTCATATTACACTTGTTGGAGCTGTCAAGTTTCATTTTGTCTCTTGGGTGTGTCCCTACATACAGACAGCGTTGGGTTGTGTTAGCTCTGCCGCGTTTTGCACCATGTTTCTGTCTCCACATTGTGCATCCTGTGAAAAACAAGTAATAACTTTTGAGTTTAGATGTCAATGCTTTTTGAGTACGGCTTATAAATTTGTGATCAACAGCAGCCCTGACTGTCGGCTCCACAGCTGTCAGACTGGTGTTTGCCAGCTGCGTGCCTTTTTCATCTACCTATAGTAATACAAGCATCAGGCAGCAGTATCCTGCCATACTGCAAAGGTTAAACACCTTCACACACATTCCTGTAAAATCTCACACTCTCTCTTACTCTCTCTTTTTTTTTTCATTTTTGTAAGCTTTGATCTTGCTTTGGGAGTCTTAATATTTAAAAAATTCATTTCATATTTACTAAACCACTCTCCTTCTGCTTACCTGTTCCTGTTTTCCCTGTGCATGCTCTTTCGTTTGTCTTGTCCCTCCATCTTTCAGTCACCATTGCTCTCATGTCCATATGTTGCCTTTTCCTGTTCATCTGTCCCTTTGTGCAATTTTTTTCCCCCCCCTGCCCTTTTCTTATCTTTCTCCATCATTGTGCCTCCACCATCTCTTCCTCACTTGTCTTCCCTCACTGATCCACCCCCATCTGTCCTCATCTCCCTTCATTACCTCTCTTTCTCTTTTACTCTCTCAAGTGACTGGCCACATGCTAATGTGTATATAGCTCACAGTGACTGAGGGAGGCCATTAGAGAGTGCACTGACTGCCAATGGTAGCACCACATCCAGGACATCCAGGACAGAGCTGGTGTTTGCAGTTGTCAGCAGCATGTGCATGGGTGTGAATAATATGTCTGTAACCTAGTGTGTGTGTGCGTGTGTGTGTATGTGTGTGTTTTACTGATTTCTGAATGTCAATGTGCCTGTGTATTCCCTTTTATATTTCTGTGATGCTATGCACAACATTATGTACGTGTGTGTGTGTGTGTGTGTGTGTGTGTTTGTGTGTGTGTGTGTGTGTGTGTGTGTGTGTGTGTGTGTGTGTGTGTGTGAGGTCACGCTGGCGTGAGTGCATGCATGTGTGTGTGTATGTCTGTGCGTGCGAGCATAAATAATAAAGGGCTGTTGATCACACTGAATGATTGATGACAGGGAGGTCATGGATAGAGCTCACGCAGGCTCATACAGAGAAAAGAATAAAAACAAACCCTGGTAGCATCACGCCATATCAGTGTGCCCAAGCTGTGTGTAGCGCACTATCCTTTCAACAGAGCACCATTTATTTATTTACTGTGTTTCCTTGGATCTTTATCATGTGGTGAGGTATTAGACAATCCCATGCCGCATCAGCGGCAGTAGCACAGCATGAAAAATGTGTAACTAAAAGCACAAATACCTTGACTGGCATTTCTCAGGCATTTTTTTTATGTTCTGAACTTCTTTGGCCTCATTACTGTTATCTTTCACAGTTCCAATAATACTAAAATATTGATAACAGAAGCCAGCACTGATTATTGTATTTGTCACGGCACAGTTGAGATCTTGTTCCATTTCTACTCACATACATGCCAAGTTACTCTGTAATCAATACACGTGGTATGACACCTTATTTATCTCTACTGACGATATACAGTATTTCCTCTTTCCCCCAACTCAAAGAGGTCAGGGCACAGAGGAGCTGGTAGCAAGCAACTGACTTGCTCAGTGAAACTACAGCAGGGCGGGTTTGATAAGTTGCCGTCTGTGTCCTCAGTGCACTTTACATGCAGAGCAGCATGTGCAGAGTTGTGAATAACTTTGATAATGATAAACGTCATCTAGACAAATGATTGATATCCTTCCCTCGAAATCCTTGCTTGTAGGAGACAACACTATGCGGCAAATATCTCTAGATTTTCAGATTTTAATAATAGCAGCTGGGTGTGCAGGTGTCTGTCTGACTGAGAGACAGCCAGACACCCGGGATGACTCTTAATTTCATCATCCACGCGGGTCTATGTGCCTGCCCACATGTCTACGTATCCACGTAAGCACTTTGCAAACCCGTGCACCCCTTTATTCAGCAACAGCAGCCAGTGTTCTGCAGAACACCACGCTACAGATGTGACAACAGCATGCACATTCAAGCCAGCTTGTGCACAGCTCTCTCTCCTCCTGTCCTCCCTCCTCAGTGCAGAGTGCGTGTTGGCGCTCGGCTGGGATGAGATTTGAAGTGACAGCTGACTCTTGCAGGGGAGGAGAGCTTCCTATGAGGTCCAAACAGCTTAGAGAAGGAGAAAGGCCATCCTCCATCACCACATTTTGATTGTCTAGGGCCTGTATTTTCCACAGTGTTGTTAGATTTGTTGTGTAGATAATGCATTGGTTGGAATCATAAAAGCTCTTATTTACTTCCATTCCTTATTTACAAATCTTTAAAGAGCAACCAATGTAATTATCAAATCAATAGTGTCTTGTCATATTTGTATGAGTTGTATTTCTTGCTAGAAACTTAAGTAAAGACCCAGAACCATGTTGCTGTGGTGGCTGAATCTTTAGTCCTTCACCTTTTCTTTCTCTGTAATGTGAATCAGCTGCGATATTTGATTGTGTGAGCCCGTTCTGTACCATTAACTCCTTGTGTTTCTTTCCCAGGTGTTCAACACCTACTCCAATGAGGACTATGACCGACGTAATGAGGAGGTGGATCCTGTGGCCTCCTCCGCAGAGTACGAGCTGGAGAAGAGGGTGGAGAAACTGGAGCTATTCCCTGTGGAGTTGGAGAAAGGTGGGAAAGAAAATCTAAGAATATTGTATCATACCCAGTAGACAGAATCACTCATATTGGATTTCACTTATTTATTTATTTTTAAATCAAATTGATATTTCTATTTTCTTCTTTCTACCCAGGTTGTTTCATCACTACTTTATTCATTTATGTCTTTCAGTATTTCTTTTCTGTAAGTTTTCTGGGCCAGCGATTAACAATAAGACTTTCTTTCTTTTAGAACCCCAAAACAAGTTTTATACTGCTCTTTAGCATCCTGTTGCAAAGCAGCAGTTCACCACAAATCTTCTTAGACTACACTAAAATAAACTGTAGTGCACAGTTTGTCCTAATTCTCCAGTCTTCCTGTGTTGAAATACAACATTGCCAAGGGCCTAAAATAGAATGACTTTACGTTGCAAAATTTCATCATCCTCTCCCTGTTATGTAACCCTCACAACTTGTGAATAATGAATGCAGTATGGGGATGGACAGATGACACACTGGAAGGGAATTTCCCATTCAGCACCTTTCCTATTTATATGCAGGCCATCCATGTCTATAGTAGATGTCTCTTCTGTACCTGTCTCTGTTAACGAATCAATTGTTCTTCCCTTTGGGTGTAATTTTACACATAAATCTTGCTACACAAGACATCACTTTACTAGGTGAGTGGATCCATGCTCACTGGAAAGCTAGGAATTTTAGAACCTTAACAATGCTGTGCCCCATCACACTATTATCGATACAAACATACAGTCGAGACAAGGGTGTGGACAGTTAGACATTATTTTTGTTCTTCAGGCTCCATGCTTCAGCCCATTCAATTTGAAATAAAATAATGGATAGCACATTAAAGTGTCAAGTCTCAGCTTTAATTTAAGTCGGTTTACATCACTATAGAAAGAACCGTATTTGGGATCTAGCCCTTTTAACATAGTACCCAAAGTTTAGGGGTCTGGGACTGTACACACTCATACTTTAAATGTGTCTTCTGTTTGTTTCCAGATGAGGATGGCCTGGGGATCAGTATCATCGGGATGGGTGTTGGTGCTGATGCTGGCCTGGAGAAACTGGGCATCTTCGTCAAGACCGTCATCGAGGGCGGAGCTGCTGAGAGAGATGGCAGGTGAGGGCTGCTGTCTCACAGGATATTACACGCACACACACACACACACACACACACACACACACACACACACACACACACACACACACTGTACCTGTCAGATTTAGCAGCAGGGGTTCGGATTAGATCCATTGGGAAAGTCACAGTCTGGGACACAAAGTCTCATATGTGTGTGCTGTATGTGTGTTGCATGACAGACATGTTGCATTAGAGTTTGTTATGTGTCTTTTACTCTGAGTCAGTTTGCAAGAGCTAGTCTGTACAAAGTGAGAGACTGTTCTCCATAGGCTTCCATATTACAGTGTGTCTATTCAGGATAGAAAAGCATCTATCCTATCCTGTGTGTGTGTGTGTGTGTGTGTGTGTGTGTGTGTGTGTGTGTGTGTGTGTGTGTGTGTGTGTGTGTGTGTGTGTGTGTGTGTGTGTGTGTGTGTGTGTGTGTGTGTGTGTGTGTGTGTGTGCTGTGTATCTTTGTGCATTATAAAGCGTGAACAGTGCAGAGTAAGCACTCAGGCAGGGGTAGAGGAGGACATGACAGCTTCCTCAGCAGGCGAGCTCTGGTTTTCTGCCTCTAAACCACCAGCTTCTACCTATTATTGTATTTGTGTGGTTCAGGTTCCCCATAAACAGATTTAAAAAATGATAGACACTTCCATTCCACGCAGTATGAGAGCAGTAAGTACTGTAAGCTCCTCAAACACACTGGGAACTCTATTACGCTGGAGTTGTTTTCAGTAGGTGTGTTTTCCTCAGGGATTATTTTTTCTTTTATGTCGAAGCCAGGGCTGCCATTTTCTTGAACACATGAGAGTGAGATTAGTTAAAATGTGGTGAGCAGAGAGACGGGGGAGAGGAGTATTGAGAGAGGCAAAAGAAACAGCTTGTTCAAAAGTGAGAGAAAGTTGATCCTGTTCTAAGATGACAGTTGCACTGACTCCAAAAAGTCTAAAATTCCCTCAGTGAGAGGGAGAAGTAAATATGAAAAGTTGAAAAGATCAGAGGCAAGGCTGTGCTAAATCTGTAATGTTTAAACCTTTTTCTCATTTATTTAAGATGAACAAACATTACTGCTTCTTGGTTTTTCACAATCTATCCAATGAAATAGCAGTTATGTTAATTATTAATGAATGCATGACTCAAAAGACAGACCTGTGTTGTTCTTGAGAGACTATTTTTACTTAATTTTTTGCCAGGCTAGCGACATAGTCGGTCCACCACTTTGGGGCCGACCATGGACTTTGGACTTTGGTCCAGGCTGAAATATCTCAGCAACTATTGGATGGAATTTCACTCACTGAAAATGACAATGAAATTCATATTCCTCGGAGGAAAAAGTTAGCAAGAGATAGCATGCTTAGGCACCCTAAACTAAAATCATGAATTTGGTAAACATTATACCTGCAAAACATCAGCATGCATTGTCATTGTGAGTTGTTAGCATGCTGACATTAGCACCACTGTACATAAGTGCAGCCTCAAAGAGCTGGTAGCATGGCTCTAAGTCTTGTTTTGCTGTAGCCTGCATATTTTCTATAACTGCACATGTGCAAACTAAACTACACACGTGTACTCAATAACAAGACCGAAGTACATTTGCATAAGAATATATTTGTGTTCTTTACCCCCCCCCATGATGTTGCGAATTTCTAGAAGAAAAAGAATCAAATGTCAAATGAAACAGTCATAGACTAAAGTGTATACATGGCATTAACAACTTATTTTCAAGTTTCTGCAAGCATTATCACACCCACATATCACACATGGTAAAAATCCCTCTGAAGTAGACCATGGTGTTGTTGTCCCAATGTTGCCCTCAGTGCGCTGCATGTATTCTGACCTACTATGAAAACACTCCACCCGTTTGTTACCATTTAATGCTGACCTTTCCACAAACAGAGCAGGAGATGGAGGAGAAATACTTCTTCTTGACATCTTTTAAAAATGTTTCCTTAGTGTAGTTCAGCGTCATGTTGTGTTCAAACATTATATTGCATGATTCATACCTCTATTAGATCATGGAAATTGAATCATCCTCCATTGTGAATCTGCAGCTCTGTCTGTGTCCTAATAAAAGATTTCACAATAAACCTTGATCACAGTATGAGAGAAATAAACTCGAGCTATTAGTGTGCACATTCATTTGCCCTCTAAGTGCTCACACTCTGACTCTCTCGCTCTCACACACACACAGACTCACACTTACAGGGGAGGAGTCACTATCCAGAATGTAATTTCCATCCATCATTACCTCTCCAGCTAGAGGGCTCTCTCTCTTGCTGAGTCGGACTTAATGGTCTGATGCGCATAGACACACACTCACAAGCAAACAGATAGATGGGCTTCTCTGTGGCTCACTGTTACGTCTGCTGCTGGTGACCCCAGATGTGTGTTTACTGTGCTGCGATGGAGTGTGTGTGTTGATTTACTTGCAGTCTTCCCTTGTTGTCAGCTTGAGTTTTTTTTTCTTGCTGGCTTTGCTTGGCAGCTGTATGCCAGCCAGCCTTGGCCACACAAAGCCAGATTGAGACAATAGAAGCTGTGAAGGTCAGAAAAGCGTCTGAGCTGCTGACTGAGAGGCAACAGGCTCACTCTCTGTCTACCTGACTGATGCATCTCCATGCATCCATATGACAGCTCAGGTTGATGTGTTAGGTGTCATGGTTCTATTAAATCGGCTCTGCAACTGCTAGAAGTTGTGACAGACTGAGAAAGGAGCTGGAACAACACCGGTTACTGCAGCTGTAGATGCAGCCATCAGAGAACATTGCTTGATTTTTATTTTGACTGTAGAGGATTTTTTTTTCAGAACCTGAAATACAATGGAAATGCTGCTGAGTTGGGAATTGTAGATGTCTAGTGTTTGTGAAGCTTAATCCACTCTAGGTACTAAAAGAGAGGATATCTCGGCCTCTGCTGCATTGACCGGTCTATAATTTAAATCGGTCTCCTGTGAGACCCTTAAGTGTATGGAAGTTTAATTCTAGATTTCCGGAGTACTCTTTTAATAAAAAATATCCCTAACATAGATTAAAATTAAATCCCTCCCTTTAAATTTTGTTTTTTCAAAATTGTCCCCTGGGCCCTTCAATTGCAGTTCATGCAAATCATGAAAAAAATCGAGTTAAGAGGTTTTCTTCGGTCAGTGGAAAGATGTTGCTCAGATTCCAACATTAATAGACATTTGCACCAAATCCTGTAGAGTCACTTTGTTTGAATGTATTCCATTATGTTTTTATCTTTGTAGAGCTGGGTAAAACTCTCAAAAAACAGTAACTCATTATCCTCTCAATTATCCTGCATGTAATCTCTCTTTAATCTCCATGGTAGTTGTACTGGTTTGACTGGGCCATTTTATATAATAGAAAAGGGATATTTGGACAAGATCAAAGTGTTGTTAAATTGTCTGTAGATATTGAAGAGACTTCTTGCATGTTGTTATTAGTTGGACCAAATAGAAGAAGGACCTTTACAGTGCAGACCAAAGTGATATGTTGCAGAAGAAAAAGAGGGATGAATGTTTTGTTGAAAAATAGTGAAACCCAGTTTTTGTTTTACTCACGTGTCGAAGAAATTATTCCAAACTCAGATTTGCTCTGGTTTTTATGCAGATTTTCAAGCAAATTTAAGAATATTTAGCCAAGACATCTCTTTTTAAGTGATTTGTTTGCAGTTCCCCTGTCATGAATAGTGGATCATCAGGAGTTTTATTTCAGGTCAAGAACTTAGCTGACCTCTCATCATGTCATGGAGCAGAGCAGAAATGCTGGCTGTGTTGTGGCTCAGGGCAAAAGGCTAGCTGGCCTCCATGTCCTCGTTAGCCCTCCTAGTTTGTTTTGAGCCTCATCTCTTCTGTCTCTTGGTTAGGCGATAGTGTGGAGCTATCGCAGTGGAAATTTGTGACCGAAAGAGAGTCTGGCGCTGTCGTTATTTGGAAAAATTATGTGA
This sequence comes from Xiphias gladius, assembly GCF_016859285.1. Classification (NCBI taxonomy): domain Eukaryota; kingdom Metazoa; phylum Chordata; class Actinopteri; order Istiophoriformes; family Xiphiidae; genus Xiphias; species Xiphias gladius. The sequence continues at coordinate 10,766,883 of NC_053423.1, read as the reverse complement.
ATAAGCATGATAGGCCAGTTTGTTTGTCCCATTGCTTCTTGTAGTAGTTTTCCCACATCAGACACAATGTATTTGGATGTCTGTTTTTCTCTCAAAAAGGACATTGTGTGAAAGCTATATCGTTATCCCCTTTCAGCTCACATGTACACACAGATTTGTGGACACAGATTTGTGGACACAGAATGATGCTTTCATCTTTGTCTGCATCAGGATAAAGGTTAACGACCAGATCGTGGAGGTGGATGGGACCAGTCTGGTGGGCGTCACCCAGAGCTTTGCTGCCTCCGTCCTCAGGAACACATCAGGAGTGGTTCGGTAAGACACACACACACAAGCACTATCAAAAATGCAATTCATAGCAAATGAATTTGCATTTTTAGTCTTAGAACAATTTTTTTTCTTAAATCACATAAAAACCTCTGATACTGAGGTGAGATTATTTGAACACAGACTTTCTAGAAACAGGACAGAGTGATGCCAGGGACTCCATTATTACTAAAAGATTGAGGTGTCACTTGAAGTGAAGGGTATTGGAAACAAGTAAAATTATGCATCTAAAGATTTTAAACTTTAACATTAAATATGACTGTGACATCTTCAGTCTCTTTTCACTACCACTGCTTGCTGAAGTTGTGATGGCTGTTTGTCCTGCTGTCATTGTGCAAAAGTTGCAAAACAGCCACATGAGCAGCCATGCACAGTGAAATTTTGTTTGGCAGGCCCCCTTAGCTTCATTATAATATCTGAGATAGGTGAAGATGTGCGAACACAAGATGTGACAGAAGTCTTCCACATTTGAAAGTCGAGCATTTTCGCAGGGCTCCACTTAGAGCAGTAGGGAGCAGACATCACACACACACACACACACACACACACACACACACACACACACACACACACACACACACACACACACACATACAGAATGGCAGGAAAATGCCATTCTCCTTGGCAACTCTCTGAGCCTGCCATCTCATATGTCACCTCTTTCTTACTCATGTCTTTCCTTTTTCTTGGTATGGTATAGTGTCGTCTGCTGCTTTATCTGCTATTGTCCACCCTCTCTGACCCCGTCTTCCTCTCTGTCACTATCCCGCTTTTCTCTTCTCCCAACATCTCGTGTGCTGTTTTTAACACATTGTTCCTGTAAAGCCTCATATTCTTTGCCGTGCTTCTACTCGACTTAACTGTGGTCCGTCAGTCAATTGAAAAAACCACAGTTTTACACAGTGATGAGACACCCGTTATATTGCTTGTGAATAATCCAGAGGTCTCAGTGTGGTTTTCAACCTCAATCCTGTTCTGATCACCATGTTCTCTGTGGGACTCAGCTGTGGAAAGATAGAACGTTGTGTGGAGGGTAGAGTGCCCGGGAAAAGCTGGTGGCTGAACAAAGACATAACCATTAGTATTAAAACAGACAGATGCTGTTTGCTGAACTAATATTGACAATGGGGGTTTTCCACATACCAGGATGTGGCACTATAGGTGAGGCAGCCTTGAAAAGGTTCCATCTGTCACCTGTCCGTCTACCTAGTAAGTATAAATAGGTTAATATGAGAAGAGTAGAAAACTTTATATTCTAAGCAGCCTTGTTAGATATCTAGAATTACACTGAATAACTTTAAGAAGAAAGAAATTTTAAATCTGACATATAAAAATACAAAACTGTGATATTGTTTTAGCAAGCTGTGATGATAATTGTTGCTCTTCACTGTTATTTCTCCCAGAATCACAAGACCTATTTTCGCTCTTCTTTTCTCTCTTCTCTCTCACTATTTCAGTCTTCTTCCATCATGTCTCACCCACTCACTCCACCACCTCCTCCACCACCGCCTCATCCTCCTTCTCCTCCTCAGTAAATCCTTCCCTCCCTCTGTCTGATCACCAGAGGTTTTATGGCCAACTGTCCTAGATTTGCCATTTTAGCTATATTTAACCCCGACTTCTAGCAGCAAATCATCCAGTTTTTAGTCAGAACTTTCCTCTCACCCCTCTGACTATAAAAAACAGTGTTTTAAAGGCTCTGTCATACAGATCACCTCAAGGGAAACAACATAGAAATATGCACTTGGTAACATAAAATAAAACATAGGACGTGTGGTTTTGTTTCTCTTACAGAAGATAGCTACTGGCTTTAGAACTAATTTTAGCCCAACAGGGCATAATGCGCCTGTATTGGCTATAAATGCACCCCCGCCGAATGTCTAAAAAGGCCAAGCTGACATGAGCTTATAGCAATTTTCCTTTCACAAAATACATTTTCTCCACAACGTACACCAGCTGCAAATTTTGCTGTGACACACATAAACATTTGTTCTAATTATTTGCACCACAATCCAGTAATTATCCTTTCCAGTTTTAAAAGATAAGGTTTCCAAAACTCTATATTCATCATTTTGTCAACGAATCCCATTAAAAGACCAAAACTTAACAACAATACCAGTAATTGCTAACAATAAAACTTAAAGTATTGTTTGTGTAGCTGAAGCCTGATAATAGCTTACTCCTCTGTGCCAGAGACGTCTATTGTATCCCAAAAACTGTTAACACATCAGTGAGCCCCACTGTTAGACTGGGTGACATATTCCTTCATTATGATGGGCATGGGTACTTAGTTTATTTTAAGTAAGTCGCATACACACCATTCTGTAGCCGTAAACAGTCACTAGAACACCAAATGTGTATTAGTCTACAGGTGAAAATAGTTCCCAGCAAATGCACTGCTTGCTCTTGTTTGAGTAGCGTTTACTAAAAACTACAGTACCCAGCTGTTTCAGGAATTTATTGAGCCTTAAAAAAAGCTATACTTGTGTCCTGTTTTTAAAGAGCTACATCTTCTGTATGAACAAATCAGTAAGTATTAAGAAATACACTAATACAATGGCTTTGGTCTCTTTAATGGGAGTTGTTAGAAACAAGAAACATACATAATACTCATTCTTACCCTTTAAGAGAGTCCATCATAAAACACCAAATGTCCAGATCGTAAAAAAAAAAAGAGGAAATCTTTGGATTACCTTAAGTATAATAGATAATCCATCTCCACCTTGGTTGACCAATCACATCTGTAGTGTATGAACCTGTGTTGACATCCTCAAACACCTGTCAACCAGGTATTCACCTAATGGAGAAGCCACATGTCCTGTAGCTCTCCCTCCTTTCTTTTTTTTTACTTGCTCATCAAGCGCACAAGAAAAAATCAAGCTCCTGCGTCATACTGTATATTTAACTTGAGCCATGTCTTTATTCATTGGAGTAAAAGAGATCAGTAGTGAAGGTTTCTACTGTTGAGTTGAAGCAGCGCTGTGTGAGGCAGCCCCAGAACAGCGGGATGCACGGAGGAACCAAGACAGACTCCCCATGCGTTAGGAGAAAGGCTGTTTCCAGGTCAGCTGCTATTCAGACCTCCCTGCTGTCCAAAGGCTTGTTCCAGTACAATACTTAGCTTATCCAGGCCCTGTCTATGTCTCTTTTCTTTTTTTTTAACTTTCTCTCTCTGTCCTGCCCTTCAGTTGTTCCTTCACATGTAGATCAAATACGCCTCTCTGCTGGAGCGTAAGGCCTTTTCTACATCGCCTTTAGAAATATATGAAAGAGCTCTCAGGAACTGGATTCACTTGGTTGAATCCACTCTCTCTCTTTTTCTGTCCATCTCCGTCTTTCACTCTAACACGCTTATTTACACACATACAGCTGATAGGAGCATGCTCATACATACCAGTACACAGTTGTAGGGCCCCTGCTGGGTTGGGGATTTACTGGAATAGGTCAGAGAAATAGTTATTCGTCAGTGCTTGCTTTTATCAGAATTATGAGGAGAATAAATTGGCGATGGTGATATGAATTTTCTTCTGTATAGCAGTACCATTCTTGGCAGTGAAGTTACCATGGAGGGAGGAACACACCATTCTGCCTCTTTTCTTCTTCTATTCATGATCATGTAAACAGTGCTCTTGAGTCTATAATGACTGTCCTCTGTCTCTGTCATAGAGACAAATAAAAACGTACAAGCACGCACAATTTACCGGAATGCAGCATTTTTGAAGAAGTGATTGCATTATTGAGTTTCTCAAACATCATCTTCTGCTTTTTCTACTGATCTTTCTCATTTTGTCTACTTTTGAATGTGAAATGTTAGCTAGATCCCTTGTATAACTACAGTAGTTAGAAGTAAGTAGCTTGGAGGCACAGCCAGTGGCTTTCTCCATTTAGTTCCATGCCAGGCTAATAACAGGCTGTCTGGCCGAGCCCACTGTCTTCTCACATTATTATTTGTGCCCCGTCTCCCAGCCCAGCCCTGATACGTCAGCAGATATCGCTGTCATTGCTATGTGGCTGTGGGCCTTGGCTGCTTTCGCACAGTGCCTGCTGTGGCCTTTTTTCTACACAAATACACACCACTATGAGAGAAAGACAAGAAATTGGGGCAGAAATGTAGTAAATAACACATGCGAGTTAAAATTATGAGATATGTACCTGTACATATCTAAAATCTGTGAAAAAATTGTACTTTTTTCCATTAACTTAAAGTTACTGACCCAATTTAAATCATCTATATGACATTGTCAAATATCAGTTACCATAATCAAATAAGGCTGAGATAAATGTCCCCTCTCTCTTAGGATTTATCAGAGACTACATTTCCCATAAGTCCTTTCATTTCTTCTAGCATTACTTTGCTATAAAAGCAGATTTTCTTTTTTCTCTGTCTTTTTCTTTTTACAAAACTATTACCCGACACATTTTACTATCTTATAATAAAATAACTGAATACAAAACTTTGCAAAGTCACAAGTCTAATATTACAGCTGTAGCTATGAGTCTAGACTCAAAGGACTGGCTGACTGTTTTTTTTTTTTTTATGTCTTTGGATTCTTTCTGGTTTTCCTTTATTTAGAAACAAATTTTCTGAAAAAGTTTGAAAGGAAAACAGGCAGTACAAAGCACAGTGTAATGGCTTGTGACAATCTTATACTTACAGCATAATTGTTTGCTCATTAAATCAAAAATCTCATCTAAAAGTCAGTTTTTCAAATTTTGTAGTAACTGTTGTGTAATGACAGGGTAGTTGACTCTGTGTGTGTGTGTGTGTGTGTGTGTGTGTGTGTGTGTGTGTGTGTGTGTGTGTGTGTGTGTGTGTGTGTGCGCGCTTGTGCGTGTGCGTGTGTTGCCAAGCCTTTCTAAAATAGTACATGTTGTTGCAGGTTTGTGATTGGCCGGGAGCGTCCGGGCCAGCAGAGTGAGGTGGCCACTCTGATCCAGCAGACCCTGGAACAGGAGAGGAGACAGAGAGAGCTGCTGGAGCAGCAGTATGCCCACTATGACGCTGATGATGACGAGGTAATGACCATACACAACCCTGGCCACTGTAGTCTACCCTTAACTCAACCTTTAACCGGTAAGCTAGTAAAGCTAGAAGACAGAATTGTGCATACAAGATATGAGATTATGTTCCTCATAGACAAGAGTGGATATACGTATGGTAAAATGCCACTCACTCAATTTGAAGAAAAGATTCTTTAAACTTGTGTTCATAAAGCTCATTATATTTGCATTTATTTTAAGTTAATCTGCTATTAGTGTGCACACTTCTTACGGATGACATTACACTGGAAAAATTGTTGTCACTTAATGTAAATCAGCCCCCTTTTCATGGTAGTTGACTTGAAGTTTTAGCTTATTAACTCCATAAAACTGACTGACAGTAGGTTTTGATGCTGGCACACAAAACTCTCTCTCACAGACACACACACTAAGAGGATGCCATGTGAGCCTCAGTCCTGGAAAGCATCACTCAGCGTTTCCCAGTCTGATTCTGCTGCTTATACACAGCACGTTTAATCCACCAGACACTGAGCTCATGGCCCTGCAACTCATGCTATTCGTGTGTGTGTATGCTTGCGTGCGTGCGTGCGTGCGTGCGTGCGTGCGTGCGTGCGTGTGTGTGTGTTTGCGCGTGTGTGCGGGCCCTGGAGACACGTGTATGCACACACACACACTCACATTGTATATACACATATAACCACACACCACTGTAAAGTAAATCAAAAATATACCCTCACTCACGCACACAGGAAGAGCTGCATGCATGTGTAGCTTTACATGGGGACACATATTCACCCGAGCATCTCTTCTTGCCCTATCTTCATCAGTGTTGTTCGAAGTCTTTCATTTCCTGGTGGATGCTGGATTGAGAGCCCTCATGCATTAGGAACTCCTCTGATCCCAGCACTCCTATAATCACAGCTACATACACATGTAACACTGTCAGCTCTTATTAAAGCTCCTATAGTTTGTCAAGGCTGGAATTCAAATATTACAAAAGACCTCACCATACTTTGCAGAGTCTGATTTAAACACGCAAGAAACCTCCCTTCTTCCGTTTTCATTCTGTCATCATTTCAGATCTAGGGTGTATAATGAAAATCAAAACAAATTTAGGAGTACAACTTGAGATTTTTTATATGAATAATCACCCTGGTCCCAAGATCCCCGCAAGGGCACATTAACATAAGAATGGCGATTGTATTAGAATTGTTTATCCATACATAGATTACAAGCCCCTGTAAAAACACGCTTTGAATTTGCCACTGTAGATCACTGAGGCATCCATAACTCCGTACTAACTGCCAATTGAGTAAATATTTACAAAACCATCATATAGATCTTTGGGGCAATGAAAGGAGCTCATCAATATTAATATCTCTATAAATATTATATCGAGTTCTCACCGGTTGGACGGGGAGGGAGGTTACTTTTCACTCTAAGCGCTGCCTGGCTAGATGTGACAGACAGTGCTTTATTGGTGCTGGGGCTCGGATCCCAAGAGGAAGGGATCCTCCTTCACTTAGCAATACACATCACACACGCATGCACATGTCAGCCCATTTGTGTGTTTGATTATATGTAATCTAACACACATGCATGCCCATCTGTCAGCAGTTCAATGTGAACACACATATGGGAAAAGCAAGGACACACACACAGGCTACATATTCTGTAAGTCTAACAGTTCCAATATTCAGCCTTAAAAATGACTGAAAGCACTGAAATGTGCCTATTGAAAATGAATTGACAATAATTTTGATAACCCACTTTGATTTACCACTGATTCCACCTCACAGAATGTGAGAATATTCAGCTCTTCTTATAGTTATACCATGTTGAATTTAATATAATTAGGTTTGGGTTGTAAATTGGACAAAAAAATCTTGATTTTTCACTATTTTCTGTCATTGTATGCATTAAATGATTAATCAGTGTTTGAAATCAAGAGTCTACAGCTAAGCTAGTGGCTCTGTGAGGCTGTACTTTGGCACAGTGGTGCTTTGAACTAAATTTTAACGTAAGCATGCTCACAGTGACAATGCTAGCATGCTCTGGTATTTTGTCATAAAACAAAGTTTTGACCTGATAACGGTACTAGATGTTCTAGGGATCATTAAAGTTATTACATTTTAACCTAAGGGGAAGTGTGTACCAAATTTCATGGCAATACATCCAGTAGCATTTCACTCAAAACTACAAATGTGTAAATAATTGATATTGAAAATAATCATAGTTGCAGCCCTAGATTAAAGTACAATTTTGCTTGTACACATTGTATGGGACGAATGGTAAGATGGAGAAGGGAGAGATTCCTGTGTTTACAAAATGTGAAAATCTACGTTATCAGACAACCAAGGACAGTTCCATGTCTGCTGAGTTGCGTGAGAGCTAAAAATGGAGTGCAGTGACTTTTACAATTTAGCACTATCCCCTAAATTTGGGTTTAAATATCTTGGACAATAAACGGGCTGATGTGAGCCATCCATTTATTTGTTTTGTAGCGCCTCTGTAATTTTTGAATATATCAGAGCTTCCAAAAAAAAAAGAGTAATTTATTGTATTTACAACTTGTATGTTAACATGGGTAAGAAAATGGTAATTATAGTCATACCAATATGACATGAATGTGGCAGAAGAAAGTTAGTTTATTGATTTAAATATAACAATAGCTATCTAACTAAACTAACAATTGTATGCATCATCAATTAATCTAGTGTTTATTTTTTTCAATTTATTGATCATTCTCTTGTTCTATAAATAATCAGAAAATAGTGAAAAATATGCACAACAAGTTCCCAGAGCCCAAGTAGACAATTTAGAGATTTTAAATCCAAAGGCATTCAATTAACTATCACTGACAATAAAGACAACCAGAAAATATTCACACTGGAGAAGCTGGAACCACAGAATTTTTGCTTAATGTTTTGACAGTTTTGCTTTAAAATAACTTACAATTTTAATTGATTATCCAAATTGATTGAATGATACATTTCAGGCCTAAAAACAACTTTTAAGTAATTAAATAAAAACATTATGTCCAATAAAACAATATTGCATATGCTACAATACAATTCTAACAGCACAAACACACACGCGCTAAGTCAAAGCCACATAATGGCTCCTGTGCACTCTTCCTCCAGTCAAAGGAGCAGTCACAGCCCTTTCCTCCAGCACTGACTGACAGTCATTATTCCAGCATCATACTCATATAAAACATTCACAGTGCAGATCATCACACGCTGAACACCCTCTAAACAACCGGATTTCTCCTTAAATCGTCCTTTTCTCTCCTGATTATTCATGCATGTGGTAGGAGGTGATGCATTTATCATATGTAAATTGGTGTTTGACTGCCCTCCCATGTGTTCAATGGTTAACTCCACCTTCAGTAAAAGGGGCCTTAGCGCTTGATGCTGGCACCATGGCAACAAACAAGCCTATTATGGAAATGGTACTCTGTGGTGGCCATGCATGCAGACAAACCAGGCCTGAGCCTTGTTGACTGGACGGGAGATGAGAGGACGGAAGTGCAGGCAACGAGATGTGGAGAGGATATAGGCCAATATGATGAGAGAGATGAGACCAAGTGTGTGTGTGTGTGTGTGTGTGTGTGTGTGTGTGTGTGTGTGTGTGTGTGTGTGTGTGTGTGTGTGTGTGTGTGTGTGTGTGCGCGCGTGTGTACCACATACATGTGTGAGAGATCTAGGCAGAAAGACATAACTACAGGAAGATAGATTGTAAATAGACCAAACAAGAGAGAGGGATACAGAGACAAGGAGATGTGGGGGCAGTATTTATTATGCCAAATACATAATAAATACTGCATGCATTAATTCTCTACACTGTAAAACAATGTATTTCTTTTTATCTTATATTAATATTTATGTGTAGATGATAAAATTTATGAATGTAAAGTGATCATCTTGGACTGATTGATAGGAATAAAGAAAGTTAAATAGGATAACATTGCATTAGGTTAAGGGAGAGAGAGAGATGTTTTCACAATGGAAATATCAGGCTCGGTTGGTCATCAGCCAAGGACGGAATCAGCTGATCCATTTATATCCAATGCTTAATGGCCGATGCCAACATTCATTATACAGTATTTTGAGAATCGGAGAAAAGAAAAACTTATTTGAATACATGCAGCTTAATGGTGTACATTAATTTCAAGCCACAAGATGTTTTTCATTTCAATCCATTTATATTTTGAACCTGTAATAATGAGTTGTCTCTGGTGACTTTTATTAGTCAGAGATTCCTCTTATAAATCCTAAATTGCTGATATTTAGAATTTGCTCCAGTAGAGACACCTTTACGGGCTCAAACCTTACTAGTTTTGACCTTTAACCTCCTTGCTCTTGCAACAAGATGGTGACTTATTTGTAATAGTAAATAAAGCGTGAAATGCGGATTTTTGCAAGTACAACTTAGCTTGTGACTTCCTTCATAGTAATGACACTTGCAGCTTACCAGACTGTCAGACAAACTCATTTTTGACAAAGTTTTGGAATACTAAGTGAGTTAATAAAAATGTTATGTAACCAGTAACATTAAAATAGCATTAGTTATGTAAAAAAAAAAAAAAAAAAAAAAAGTGAAAAGAGGATGGCATGAGGAAAAGGGAATGTGAAGTTTGTGGTACTGCAAGCATTGTGCAGCAGGTAGAGTAACGTGATGCACTCTGACTAATGTCACTTTAAGGAGAGACGGGAGATAGACAGATGAAAGAAGGCAGAAAGAAAGAGAGGTGACAAACGGATGCTGCGGTTGGATGGCTGGATGTCTGACTGCCTGGCTGATTTAGCAGCCTGAAGGGTGAATGCTGTTAGCTTGTTTTAGCTGGATAGTAAGGCAGATCCAGGGAGTCAGTGCAAGAGCAGCTAATTGTTTGCTAAGCGCCGCCCCCTTAGTTACTGTTGCTACCCCCTCAAGTTCTCATTTTTGAAACAATGGGCCCTTGATTTCAGAGACAGAGAAAAGCAGGGTGTTTGTTTCAAGTTGGCAGCTGCTAATTTTGTTGGCTTCAAATGAAACTGTCGGTAGTAGACTTGATCAGCTATAGCAAGCTAGCTATTTAAGTTGAAGATAGCTTAAGGAATTGGTTGAAAATTCGGGCTGTGGTTGATATTCGACGTCTCCAGCTGACTCCTTCTACAAACAAGAGACTTTAGTAAAAGATGTTTAAAGGCTATGTTTTATATCATGCCAAAGGACTGAGGCTAAAGCGAGCCCTAGTTTGTATCTCTCCTGTACTAGTTGAGTCACAAAGAAAAGCATTTGAGGACTCAAAAAATAAATATCCCGTGATCTTTGAAAAACCTGGGGGGCCATTTAACAACACTTACCGTTGTTCTGAAGTTATTTCCAGGATTCTCAAAGACTTATAACAATCTGGATGAAAAAAACATTCTCTCTGCTGCACTATAAAATAATGTTTAACCCTTTTCCCAAGTAGCACCACTTTTTCCTACCCAAACAAAGATGGTAGCCAGAAATGACATATCTCCTTGCTCAATTTGTACAATGTGAACCTAAATGAAGCATTTTATTATCAGTTATATCAGGTATATATTGATATTACTGACTTTACATTTCCTCTTAAAGCAGACAGGAGAGTACGCCACAGATGACGAGGAAACGGGGACAACAGTGGAAGGCGGAGAGAAGAGCATTGAGGTGTTTGACTTGCCAGAGACAGAAGACATCTTGTCTCCCTCGGACTTAGATGCCACTAAACTCTACCAGAAGTTCAGAGAGGTAAACTCGGATACTTCCTCCTCTACAGTTCAATCCTTACTCCTAAATATCCAATTGGAAAGATTACACAACCAACTACATTTTTCTCTTTTGCTGCTTTGAAGAATAAATTTACCCACACACCCACTAGAATAACTTATCTACAAAAAAAGGTAATTCAATTAAACAACAAAAGACATCAACACAACCGAGTCTAGCACTCCTGCTTTACTTGGCAGAGTTATATTCTTTTGTCAAGATCTAAGATCTGCTAACCCTCCTTAATTCCTAATCTGGATGATTAGAGCTGTGAATTCAAAAGCAGTGTAAAACCTATGCCATTACATCTGTAATTACCCATGTTTCACTTTAAACCTGTATTTGAATGGATTTGTGTCCTGATCTTGGCAACTCTTCATACAACTGGCCTCTGAGAATAGAACTCCATTTTGTTGAACTTTGAATGAACTCATCTTAAAATTACAGCCATAAAAAAGACAATGAATTCACTGACTGTTACGTTCTCTATGCTTTTTAGGCTGCTTCGAAGCTGGTAATATTGATTGAACAGTCCAGCACTGTTTTGGGCACTATAACACCTCAGCCTTTCTGTAGACTGCCACAATAGCTGTATGACACATTTAACAAATGGCTACAGCTGCAGTGCAGGCACCACAGGGGGTTTTGGAGTAAAACTATAATGTAATCCCTGGTCTCTTCTTTGCTGTCTTTTACACACACAAGGATTGAGAAGACTCCAGGCGGGTGGGCAATAAACGTTTTGAAAAACGAGATGATAACAATTATCTTGTAGTTGCAGAAGTGTTGCAAACTTGAAGAGGAAAGATTTAAAGTATATGTTTGAGCAATCAAATTTCTCTTGTACCTTTCTTTTTCTTTCTTTTTTTTTTTTTTTAAAATCTTCTTAATGTCATTTTTAAAATATTATTCTACACCAGATCTATGTTTTGAGTAATTACTAATGCCTTAGTCAACACAGACTCAATATTGACTGATTTACTCACACTACTCTATGCACAGACACACGCGCACACACACACACACACACACACACACACACACACACACACACACACACACACACACACACACACACACACACACACACACAAACACCAACAAACCTTCTCTTTAAATCAAAGTCTTTCAGTCTACCTATCAGCAGAGATAAAAAAGTAACAAGCTGTTGAGCAAAATGGTATTAGCATAATTGGCATCATGACATGCACTGAATTGCAAGTGTAGTAATTTGTTTGTGCATAGATTTTATAATATTTTATTTTATTTTTATTCATATGTTATTTTATTTGACCAAATTTCAAATTCACACTTGACTCAGTGCTTAACCTCCAAACCTGGCAGACCCAACAAAAGCCAGTTGGGTGGCTGAACATTGATTTTAAGTCAAAATAAGCAATGATACCAAATATGCCCTGCTGAGGTACGAGGAAATGTGTTTCAAAATAATGCAAATGTGTACAGTAGAATATTTTGTTTTGATGTAGTTGTGTAGCCATAAGAAACATGAGTCAGCTTAAGCAGCATAAAGCTTCAAATAATTGTTGGAACATGCAGATACAGGCTGTGTTGCTTTGTTTTGTAGTGAGTAAAATGATTTTCTAACTGTTCATTTACTTAAGTAGTATTTAAAGTATAAGTTCATTTTTAAAAAAATCTTTCTTAAAACATTACATGCATTCACATATGTACATTGAAACAGTTTTTGTTTGCTATATAATGTTTCCTCCTGTTCATACTGTTCATACTCCTCCAATATAAGGGATGGGGGACCAAATCTATAGTCCTTGTTCTGTGCAAAAATGTATCCCAGTTTATGAAGTTAAAATGATGCTTCAGCAGTCTGAGTTTGTTAAATTAAGTCTTTTTAAGTCAACAGTCTTTTTAGAACAGATTTCCCTGTATTTCTTTCTCCAGACAGTGTTCCCAAGCTGTGCTACGGTGGAGGGACAGTAACATGATAGTAACAAGGGGCAATTTTGCACCAAAAAGACTTTTGACTTTGGAATATTCTCAATCGATTTGTCCAACTCAGACAGCTGAAGTCTCATATTAACTTCAGCTAAACTTTGGAATGCATTTTTGAACACAACAGTCCCATTTTTGCATCTCTTATTCCATATCCATTTTCTTTTCTCTTTTTTACTCCTGCTCTTTCATTATCTCTCCCCCTCTCTGCCCATAATCACTGCTCATCTCCTTCGTCGTTCTCTTTACAAGTCTGTCTCTCTATTTAACACGTTACACTTAAGAAAATATCCAAGACTTTTTGTCTTAAGATTTTACCGAACAGTTTTAGAGACTGCATTGGGGAAAAAAATGAATTGTTTCAGATTTTTATCTCATTGGAAAGGTGTTTGAATTCTTAGATTAATTGCTGTGTTAAATTACTTTTTTTAAAACGATGCAGATATTTATCTATCCCCATCACTTGCCTGTCCTTGCGTCTCCTCTGAGAGTCTGTGTCAGTGCTGGAGCTGGGATGCTGTCAGGGGAGGACAGGGTCGGCTGCCTCCGTCCGTCACACTATCGACAGCAAAGAGAGCCTGCGCAGCCATGCATTTGATAATCTGACCTCCCTCTCTTTTCTCTCCTATCTTCTCTTTTCTCTAACAGCTCCAGATCAAACACACAGTGACCGAAGCCGAGATCCAGAAGCTTAAAAACAAGGTAAGAGATTAAAACTGTCAGGGTGCAGGTTGGCTGTGGGTGCAAATGACAGAAGTTTGTCAGAGTTCAAACAATTTGTTTGACAGCAGGGGAGCAGGGCTTCATGCTTTCTGAGAAAGCCTTAGGAAAGGTTTTGTTCTTTTGATTAATTGTTTCACAAAAACACGGCTATTAAGGAATCTGTTTCTGCTCAAATAGGTGTCTACATATCTGAGATATCTTTCAAAACAATCCAGCTTCCTGTAATAGGCTGCAATGGTTGCCTTTCCAGTTGTATGGAGACAAAAAACCTGCAAGTGCATATATATTTCAGTATTGTGTCTTTTAGTTTTCTCGAATATTACCTTCTTTTTAGCAGACAATGTTGCAAGTGAGTCTTTAGTAAGAACTAGTAGTTTTTCCGTGTATTTCTCTTTCTGCAGCTCTGTGTATGCACACATGTATTTGCGCCTACATAGACATATGAAGTGTCGAATTTATATGCTCTGTCAAATGTTGATGGCCTAATTTGATTAATTACCAAATTAATGTGTTGTGAGTCGATATGATCAAATCAAGTGGTGCCTAAAAAGCTTTTTTTAGGGGTAACGATGGGTCCACTTTCACAGGGAAATACAGTAATTAATTAGTGAATACAGACTTTGCTCTAAAAAGAGCCTTTGTGAAGCTTTTCTCTTTGACCAGCTACGGTAAAATATGAAAGCTTTTATTCCAAAACCTAATATCCTTTTTGAAAATTAAAAAAATATTGTCTGGGAGTCCTCAGGCAATATTAGTAAAATTTCCAATCCTATTAAAATTTCCCATGCTGTAAGTAAAGTTGTTTTTGCCTCCTTCCAGTTGGCATCGGTGGAGAGGGAGAAGCAACGCTGGGAGAAAGAGAAGAGCCAGCTGAAGGCCAGCATCGAGGAGAACAAGGAGAGGATGTTGAAGCTGGAGAGCTACTGGATCGAGGCGCAGACCCTCTGCCACACCGTCAACGAACACCTGAAGGAGGCCCAGGCCCAGTACCAGGCTTTAGAGAAGAAGTACAACAAAGCCAAGAAACTCATCAAAGATTTCCAGCAGAAGTAAGTGAACCCTGAGTTAAACTGTTCATCCTAGACTGTGATCAGAGAATGAGTGAGGAATATATTATCACTATGAACTACTGTAGAAAGTGGAGCAAGACATCTCTAACTTTTCCCTGTCAAGAAATCCCAGTTAGGGTAGGCCTTGGACCACCACTTGGTAATGTTCTGACCTCTTTTGAGGTACATGCTTGTTGCTGATTTGGTTAGAAAATATACATATGTCTACTGTGCATGTAAGAATCCAAGAGGGGGTGAGATTATAAGATAATGTTGATATAACTGATCCTGAATTCTCTAATTTAGGTCATTATGACTCCATGCCAGTGAAAGCCGTGGCTGGAGGCATAATGCTTTTGGGTTATCCGTCTGTAGTACGTACGTACGTCCGTTTAGCCGTCCCACTGCCGTGAATGTGATATCCCAGGAACGCCGTGAGGGAATTTCTTCAAATTTGGCACAAACGTTCAATTGCAACTAAGGATGAACTGATTAGAAATTGGTGGTCAAAGGTCAAGGTAACCTTGACCTCACAAAACATGTTTTTGACCATAACTCAGGAATTCATACGCTAATTATGATTACCACACTTAATACCTTTTATTAAATTCTTTCAAAGTCTTCACTTGTTGGTGGAGGCATACAACTGCGAGGTGTGAATTTTAGTTTACCTTGAATTAATTATAGTGTTCTTCATGAGACAAAGACCAGAGAAAGTTCCCAGACGTAACTTTTAGTACTGGTGTATCAAACATATCAAACCGAAGTGGTTTAAGAAATAATTGAGTCAAGAATCATTTGGTAAAAATTATTTAAATGTACTATCATCCATAAAAAAAAAAGTAAGCCCCTATATGTTTCATTTTTATGTGCTATATTTTATGTGATATAACAGCTTTCAAATTATTCAGATGGCACACAATTTTGTACATAGAAAAATGAGACGATCACAGTCAAAATTGGTGCAGTCTATATGTTGCTTTTAGCCCATTAACTGTGTCGCTGGGTCGGATTTGTGGGTTTGTGGCATTGCATGCACTTCAGTCTGCCACAGTGTCTTTTTTGATACAACGTTTCAAAATGTTTCAAGTCCTACACATATTGGCTTTAATCTAAGCAAAAATACTGGTGACATTTATCAGTCACTTCACTTTTAATTCTAGATGAATTCCTTCGTTACTCCTCTAACAGCCACCCTCACTTGCCTCAGTGAACAGAAGAAAGAATATCTTCCGCATTTCCATCTGTGAGGCAGAGTGGCTATTTTTATAGCCCAAGTCTTATCCCATTTCAACAGTAAGAGCTGAGTTTCCATTCTAATGCAGCACAGCTCTCCTGCTTTTCAGTGCGTTGATCTCTTTGGTCGGTCCCATCACAACCTCTCCTGCTCAGCTGTCTCTCTCTCTGCCTGTAATTGGCTCGGGTCCTGCAGGCCAAATGGAAGCTAACTGATGAAACAAACTCTCCATGCTGATCTTTAGTAGAGGACTGAGCTGCACAGGAGAAAAAAGAAAAGGCAGTGTTTAATATTCTAAGGGATATATGTGTATGTGTGCTTTCTGGGTGTAGATATATGTTGTATGTGTGTGTGTCCGTGTGTATATGGGTGTGTGTGGGTGTTCGTGTCCCCTATGACCAGCAGGGTCAAAGTAAAATGAGTCACAATGACATCCTAAAACAGGCTCAGCTCCCTTATCACCACAGTTGAGCGAGAGGCAGGCACATTCACACATGGCGACACTTGCATACACACATAAATGTTTCCTGTTTTCCTGTCTTAACACACACCTACACAGTAATTTACAATCTCTCCTCCCTCTTTTCCAGAGAGGTTGAGTTTATCCAGAAGGAGGATGCAGAGAGGAGGCGGCTGGAGGACGCTGAAAAAGCTCACCTGGCTGAGATCCAGGGACTGCAAGTCAGGGTAAATCAGCTCTTTTTAATCTTTTTCTGTCCATCTCTCCTCTGTGGCCTAACTGTATTACCTCTCTGCCGCTTAGTTGTTCTGTCTGTGTCTGCAAGATTCAGCATATTGGTCTCTAAACAAGAAAGAAATCCCTGAAGTGAAAATAAATAAATAAAAGTTCTTCTCTGTGCCAATGATAAACAAGATTGTTGTGTTTAGCCCATCCCATATGAGAAATCTCAGACATTAAATCCAAATCCAGTAATTAGCATCGTCAAAAAGATCAGTAACAGCACTGCATTACTGCTGTTTTCCCTCTAGAAGGCTTTCTATGCTTTTCCTGCCACAGATAAAAAAGCTCTTCTCTCCCCGGACAGTGACAGCAGACAGACTGGGTGTCCTGGGGCCTGTGGTTAGTTCTATTGTCAATTGATTTTCTGCTTTCGTAGTCTTATAACATGACAGTTGTGTTGTTTTCTGCTCAAGTCTCAGGCCATGCCCAACAGATGAATGGGTAGTAAACTTGACCGTCCCCTACTATTATTCTGCACACTGAACACTCATTTTCCTACTGCACTGCATTGTACAGGGTGAATGGTGAAGTGTGGCACAGGAAGGAGGGGTGGAAAAACAGTGTAATCGGGAATTCAAGCCAACAACAAGACAGAATAGTTATGCTTTAACTTAACTGACATGCTGGATCAAATGTACTGTAGATTCAAATACTCATCATGTAGGCCATTTACATTAGTGCTTTAAAGCAGCTGTTTTGACAGGTAAATGCCTACGGCTGATTAACATTGATCAGTTCCTCTCCCACCACAGATTGCAGCATTAGAGTCCGAGCTAATGCAGCTGATGAAGCAGAATGGCATCCAGGTCAACAACAACAACAGCAACAGTGCTGAGAGGTTCAGCGCTCAGCAACACAGCCCTGTCAGGGCCGCAGCACAAGCCAGAGGTCTGTTTGTGAGGAGATGGATCTCTCTGAGGATCTATTAAGATATTTCTGATATAAAGGAATAGCTTGACATATTGGGAAATATGCTCATTCACTCTCATGTCTCCACTGGTTGCCTTCTGACTTCAGATTTTGGAGGGGGAATAACAAACAAAATACAACCTGTTAAATAATGAGCTTTAGTGGTGCTGGTTGGTGAATTTGTCTTCTAACACATCAACAGAGCTAGGCTAGCTGTTTCCCCCGGTTTCCAGTCTTTGCGCTAAGCTAAGCTAACTGCCTCCTGGCTCCATCTTCATATTGAACAGACAGACATGAGATTGGTATTGATCTTTCCATCTCACTTTCAGCACGAAAACGAATAAACCTATTCCCCAATATGTCGAACTATTCATTTAATGACTAGGGTGACTTCTTAAATAGGAGAAGATGAGATAACATGAACATGACACCTGCATCTCCTAAAAATTTATGTCTGAGAATACGGTCATGAATAAACTTTTAATTCCCCAAAGCACTGATTGTATAAATAACCTATCAACTAAGGATCTAGAGAGGTTGTTTGTCCATAAATTGACCCATGATTCACCTCAACAACACTGCCATAACCATTTTTTAGCCCCTGCAATTCACTGCCCTGTGACGGACGTTGAAAAGTTGGGACTGTCTTGTTCTGCACTGTAAACAAACTCTTGGGCACGTACACACACAGACGTACACCGAAAATACAATCCGGGCACACAGTGTAATGCCTGCTTTTCTTACATACATTACAAATCCTCCTCTCCCCCGCTGCCTTAACCTTCACACGCACCTTCACCTCTGACCCTAGTTACACTTTGTACCGCTGCAAACAAAAACAAACAGGTAATCCCTTTTGAGCATGTCTGTCTGGCTTTGTTCTCCTCAAGTCTGTTTAAGCTCTGCTGGCTTTATTTCAGTGGCTGCATCTGTCAGAACGGAGTGTGCACAGAGAAGTGCCATATCTGATATTGTACAGTGCAGATGGGACAACAGAGTGATTGGATCTGCACTAATCGAATGACGCAGCCCATTATGCAATATTAAAAAGGGGGGTTGAGGGAGACGGCTGGAACAGGATATAAAGGAGAGAGAGTATGTGGGAGAACAAGACAGGATCTGTTGAAATGATCTTTTGCAAATTTCAAAGATACGGTCTTTGTCTCATCTGACAGCGTTTCCCTGTGTATTCAAGGAATGAGCGGAAAAATGATAATTGTTTGCTTCATTAATAGTGTTACTTTTGGAGGAAGACTTGAAATTTTTAACTGAGTTGATGATTTTTTTAATAGTTATTTAATGGGGGGGTGTCAACACTGGGACCAGGCCACATAAAGCGCGCCAAAATAAAAGACTGACAGAAAAAAAAAGGAACATTATTGATTAACAGATGCATCAGGTGATTTTTTTTTTACAACCATGTCAAGCTAAATCACAGTTGCGTGTGGGTGTTTGTGTGACTCTAGACCTGAGCGAGGGCTGTCCCCACTCCCCCAGCAAAAAGAACAGCTACAGAGGAGTCACCCGTGACAGCATCAGCTCCACCGAGGGAGAGGTTTGTATTAAAACACACACAAACACACACACACACACACACACACCTGCAGAGCTTGTTTGATTATAAATCACATCTAACCATGTGATTTATAATCAAACAAGCTCTCATTAGACTACCCTTACATTTAATATACCTTTAATTTCACCACACGGTGTCTTATTATTGTGTTTGCGTGTCTTTGACCCCAGTCCATTCCACTTTATTCCTTTAATGGGTTAATTGCTATGTGTTGCTCCGTGACACTAATTGGGTATGTGGCGCTGTCACAAGTTATCGTCTCTCCAAGTGTGATAATACTAGCCACAGTCCTTTCCTGGATGAAGTCTGGCTAACGCTGTCCTTTAATTCAGCTAGAGCAGGAATGTGTTCAGATTGGATAGACGAGTTGAGAACTGGATGAGAATTGGCAGGAACAAAGAAACCGGGCAGTGTGAGGCTTCCAGGGGAAAAGGGGGTAAGAATTAGAAATGGTGAAAGTGTGTCAAGTGACTCCTTTCAGATAAATCTGCAGTACTGGCTGTTCAGATCAGTTTTCCTTTGATTAAACTTTACTCTTCTTTTTGTCTGGGACCACTTCTGATCCTTTGCTTTCCTCTCTTTTAATTTTTCACTAATTTCCATCCATCACAATTCTCTTTCTCTGCTTTTCCTGTCTTACATTTCTCTCCTCTTTCACTTTCCTCATCTTCTGGCCTCATCTCACTCCCTCTCCTACTTTCCCCTCCATTTTCTTCTCCTCTTCCACCGACTTCATCTTTCTGTCCCTTTTTTTCTGTTTATGTCTGTCTTCAGGTATCAGAGGGACATGGCACTCCAGCCCACAGTCACTCTGGTTCGATTCGTAGTGTGGCCTCTTGTGATGGAGGAGCTGCGGCCCTCAGGGCTCCCGGCAGTGCAGAAAGCTCCCCCAGACGAACACTGCACTCACCATCCACCACAGGAGTCCTCCAGGATGGTAAGTAGAACTGCACCCTTATAATGAGGGATCAAATGGTCACCAAATGCATCTGTAACTATTTCTACTATCTATCTATATCTACCAACCTATTATCATATTTCTTTTGTGATATTTATGTAAGTCCATTATTTGAAGTAGGAGTAAGTGTTCTCAGTGTTGGGCGTTTGTGATCACAGGTTCTCAGTCTGCAATGTCGAGCCCTTCTCACGGTCTGGAGGAGCACAGACAAGCTCTGGACCCTGGGTAAGACAACAAATAGTGGAATGCCGCTGTATCTTTTCGAATGTATCAATGCATCATTGTTGAGGGAATTGTAGAAGGAAGAAGTTGATAGATGATCATCAGGCACAAGGATTAGTCAGTTTAGGGGGGATTATTTAGAACCGAATGTGATTTTTTTTTTTTCTTCTATGGGATTTATAAACAATTTCAGGTATTTTCTCTACATATTTATTGTGCAAATACGGTATGAGAAAAGGTTGGAGCCATGTACTTCATGGCAGGGGCTTTGCTTAAAAACTGGGGTTGATGCTAAGTGTGGTACCATTGATGAGAAATTAAAACTGAAGGAGATTGGAGGCATATTTACATACAACATTTAACACATGAATACTGAATAACTCATCTTAAATGTATTTAGCAATGCACTAGTAGTTGTTAAAAGTCTTTGGTGATTAAAGCACAGAAAAGACTGAATACTTTTTAATGGTCCATTACAATCAAAACCTGCTCCACATATTTTACTCAAACAATGCTTTCTCACCATGCCTTTTCATTCAGGTCCTCCCTCAGGAAAACCAAAGTGAAGGACAAAGATCCCAGAGCCTCACCTGGAAACAGGTAAATAATCGATGTGTCAGAGTTACTGTGCCGTTTTCCTTGTGCTTGTCTGGGTCCATCTAATGAAAACTAAACTGTGGTACAATGTTCTGGAGCAGTTCCAGATTTCTTTGATGTACCTGTTTTCCATGGTTGCTGATTCAGGAACTGTTGATAAAAGCATGGTACAGTAATCGTCAACCACTGACCATTATTCCTTATCTTCCTCCCTCCATTTCTCTCTTTCTCGCTCTCTCTCAGCTCCACAGAGCCATCAGCAGAGGATAGTCCAGAGAAAGTAAAGGCCAAGGTACAAGAAGTTTGGCAACATATACATTGAGCAAATAATGATTCACTTTACAAAAACCTTATAGTGAGGAAATTAAAGACACTTTTCCTTTCCCTCTTTAATGTATTTATAGGTCCATTCAGAGCAGGCTTCTTGCCAGACCTATATACTTATACTTACATACTATAAGTTTATTTACAGGTTTTCTTATGGTATGCGATTTAGCTTTGATGTATTGTGCTATTTCTGTTGAACAGACCTCCCTTACATGGCCGCACTTCTTCTCCTATTCATATTACGTGGTATTGTATTTTTTTGTGTTTTGTTCAATTATACCTCAATCCAATGATATGGGTATGTGTTGGTACTCTAAGAGGTAAATAGGGTTTAGCAGCAAAGGTAATTATAGTGGCACAATCATAATAATGCATAACTGCATTTTTAATTGCAAGAAAATCAACTGGGCTGACATATTCCTAAATATATTTTATAATCTTAGCTATGTCTTCAGCAACACTGCAAAAAAAATTTTCTTTTACTTTTACTTTTAGCAATCCTGTGATCTGTGTTATATGTATTCAATTCAAATTTTATGGAAAAAATCTGTTCCCAATCGTTCCCAGTGCAAATCGGTTTGTTTCATAACGCATCTTGAATCAGTTAAATGTCGTAGTAATTCACTAAGATTAAAATTGTTAACATAGGCATTTGTTACAGTGTAGGAACTTGCATGAAAACTGCTTCTAATCCTGTGTAATATCAAATGTGGTTACCGTAGGATTAAAAAGGAGATTAATTTTGATCCTGCACCAATCCAGTCCTTTTTTCCTCTCCATGGACTTGCTCTCATCTTAAGATGAGTTCACATCAGAAGATAAATCAATGCACAATTTATGCCTTAATAGTTATGTAGAGCATTTAAGTAGGGATTCAACCCAGAAAGATTAAAGTCTGAACCTGTAAGATTAGTCTTGCTTGTACCTCTGAGAGTACTGAGACTTAAAGAAGTCAAGCTACAGTCTATAGCTAAATTGAAGGCAATGCTCTGGACCTTCAACTCCAAATCTTATATGAATGAAATTTTCTTTGACACCGTTGACACGATGTGTCGTTTTATCAGCTACTTCCTTTGATAACCTTAGTGGACCAAAGGTATACCGTATATTCCATGTGGAGAAAAGGAGGCAAAAACACTTCCTCCACAGAAGAATATTCATTAGTTAAAACATGATGTTCTGAACTTCATTTGATGAAGACACGCAGCCACATTTTTCTACAGAGCAAGTGTTGCACACACTTTTCTCCTCCTGATAGTCTGTATTTCTCAGCAGCAGCTTGTCTCTTGCTGTTTGAGCACAGATCTCTGATCTTAATGTAATTCCCTGAATGTCCTCACGCTGTCACACTCACAAGGACAGAAAGAGAGAGTGAGATTTCTGGAGTTGGATAGCATCCAGCTACATCATTTGTAGCCACTAATCACATTCACAGTTTGTGCTGTAATGGAACGGCTTATAAATGAGGGATGTGCACAGCCCTGACTTCTTGCAGTCTATCAAAAAGCTTAAATATACTGTATTAGTCTATTTTCAGAGGAAAAGCCCTTCATTTCCTTGATTCATTCACTCCTCATCCCATCTCTCTGTTTAAGAAATAGATTTAATAACTCCTCCTTGATTATATTACAGTATGAACATACTAATGCAACATCATGTCGCTTTTAATCAATAACACTTCACAGAAACATCAATAAGAGAGAAGCACTCCACTAAATTCAGCCTCAGAGCCACTTGAGTCTCACCGCGGGTCTTACAAGTGTGTTGTTGATTTTTTTCAGGGACCCACTTTGAACGATGATCTGAGTGCCAGCAGCAGCAGCTCAGTGGAGATCAGCGGTCTGCTGAGTGAAGCCAAGATGTCAGGACACTCACACACCCTGGTGCTGTCCTCGGATGAGGTACATGCACAAGTACATGCATCTTACAATATTATCTTTTTCAATGGAAGTTAAGTTATTTGGCACGGTGCAGTATCAAAACACGGTTACAGAATTAACACAAGACTTATTTTGTTGAACCACATCAAAGGTACAAACCCTAAAAACAAGCTTTCAGAGTGATTACTTAAAAAAAGTATTTAAACAAACCAGTGGCAGAATGCTCTTTGAACCCAGGTTCATATAAAATTACAGTTTTCTTAAAATCCACCTTTTTGATTTAAACCTTTAAACAATTAACTGACAGACCTCAGCTTTATAAAAATGTAGGAATCTGTCAGTTCATTTGCTTTAAAGTATACATGTATACAAACAACGAGCCAGCAGCTTTTCTCATATTCTTCTGGCAGATAACAACAAGCTAAAATAAGTGCACCGGTTTAGGCTCATTGTTTTCAAATGTTGTTTTAGGCTGCTTTAGTGGAAGCCATTTTGTTGCTGCTCTGTTAATGCCCCCGTCATTTTCTGTTGTTTTCTATGCTGCCACATTCAGAGTCTGGATATGATAGATGATGAGGTGAGACTGAGGCTACAAGCCTACAGAGGACATGTGTTGTACTGAAAGAGTGTCTTGTCTTGTATGTGCATGTTGAGTGTAAGCCTTTGTCTGCGTTTCATTCCCACACCATTCATAGTGAAGTGTTTTTGTGCATGTCCCACAGAATTCATATGTATTTCTACAGAATATACTGAATATAATTTCCACTGTATACATTTTTTTGGTGAATGGTGAATAATCACCATATTTACCATTATTCATCCAGAAGATGTAGAAGATGTACTTTTAGTGCATGGTTAAATAATGCATGTTAGACTTGGAAATTTGTGCTTCTCATCTGCTTATTTCTTTTTCCTCTTTGTTATGCGTGGTCAGATCCTAGACGAGGGACAGTTTTCGAAGCAGTATCAGTGGCAGAACCGCAGCATTACAGAGTGGACCTCCCAGCAAGTGGCCCGCTGGCTCATGGGCCTCAACTTAGAACACCATATCCCAGAATTCACTGCCAAAAACATAGATGGAGAACAGCTGCTACAGCTGGATAGCACGGAGCTAAAGGTAGGTTGAAACTTAATGTTTTTATACCTTCATTGTGCATATATTTTAGTCCCATACACATAAATTACAACCTGCAGATATAGTATATTGGCATTGGTATTGGTACATTTCAGTCATGTAATTGCAGTATAGAAATGCCAAACATTTAGAAACAGTGAAAATTTTGAAACAGAGCCATTATTTAGTTTGTCCTTGAGGGCAAATGAGTAATGACTGTAAAACTGTAAAATATCCCCCTTGGGGTATATCTTGACCACAGTTCTTCAAAAAACAACTGTGGGGATTCCTACCAAAAATTTTTGTTTATGTTATATGTCTATGCTTTAATGATTGAATATCGGCAGATATATTGTAAACAGATTTGTTTAAACTCTCAATCAATGTTGGTATAAGCCTCAAAAAAATAGTATCCTTCAGGCTTTAATGTAACATAAACAGGTAAATAGACCAGAGATGCAGGATGCTTATGCACGTTCTTTTGTTTCAGACCCTTGGAGTCACTTCTACGCAGGACCGTGCCCTGATTAAGAAAAAGATCAAAGACCTTAAGGTTCTGATGGAGAAGGCAAAGAGGAACCGTGACAAGGTGGAGAAACAGCGCGAGAAGCTACGGAAGAGAGAGCTGGAGCAGCAGCAGAAAGAGGCGTGCAAAGAAAGCGCGGCAGAGTGAAGCAAATCATTACATCACCTCCTGCTTTACTGTAGCACCACAACAAGTAGCATCGAGGAACAGAACGTCAGCAGGCCCCACAAACTAACCCTGAGGGACGCCTACTCAGTAGTTCAGTAGTTCTCAGTGGTGGAGTTCAGGCCCAAACTGTCGGAGATAGTTGAGTGACTTTTTCAGTAAGCAAATTAAACCAAAATGAGCATTTGGATAATAGGATGCTGCCCCTTCATTTGCCTCATTTTACACCCATCCTCTGTTTGTAGCCATTTAAGAATTTACTCAGTTATATTTATTTCGCTGTTTATAGCTTTTCGATTAGGTTTATTTATTCATATCCAGAGTAAGTCTGTATTAAGTTCATTTCATCCTCATCCCATATCATTCTCAGAGCCATCTGTTACCCATCACACCACCTTTAAACACAACAACCATGTACATATACAGTGATAAATACAGATAAAAATATGTCTGATGTGCCATTTTGATAGACCTATGTATATATTGTTCAGATACATTGATCAGTGGAATCATTCTATTGCTTTGAAGCACATACAGTTCCCGGCCTGTGTGGTGGAATATATGAGGCAGTACTCATCTCCCACCACTGGGTGTCCCCTTGCTGCTTACTTTCAATACCGACCAAGACAACACTGGAACTTTCCAATAGGAAATGAACTGGGAACCAAGTTTGACTGAGAGAAACAAACTCTCTCAGTGTTTGCAAGAACACTGGAAGTGCGACACTGTAAATTTAACCTCTGCACTGGTTCGTCCAGTGCTCCTTACAGTATAAATGTACCATAACTAAAGCAGTTCTCAAACTATGAATGACAAGGACATATTGTACTCATTGGACTGGTTTTAATGGAGACTTCAGGTACAATGTAATCATGAAATTTGTAACTTACCAAACCCATACCATAAAAACAACAAAAAAAGAGATGATAAAAAGAAACTTCCTGCTTATATGCATAATGTTGCTTTGCTTGTAACCTGCTATTGACCTCTTTTTATATTCTCTCAATAACAAAATAATACCCCGTCGCTGCCTTTAGAAATTCTAGAGTAGTAGAATTTTTCTGAACTCTAACATCTTCTGTGTGAGTGTTGAAACACATACAGTAGACTAAACAAAGTCATCCATTTCTGATTGTTTCATTCTTTCAGAAGAATCAAAGGTCAGTCATATTCACCATGCAAATTACTCTGGAATATTCTTAATAATATTTAGGAATGCTGCCATATAAATGGTTCATCTCTGTGATCAAGGACATATGCAGGGGATGCAGAAAAGATTACCTGATACTACTGATGTTACACTGGAATTTGCACCTGATAGAGGCAATATAGTTTTAACTTTCTTATGAAACTGGTTCGGTAAGATTTAAAACATTTTTGATTTAATTATTAGATGAAAAATATACCATTTAAATTGATATTGATCTATGTACTTTATGCACCTCTTGTTTTAGGATTATGAAGCTCACTGAGAGACATGTTCCCTTTGTTACTTCTTTATCATTCCCAGGAATCATTCCATAGGTTTACAATAAATATAGAGACACCAGTGTCACCGTGATAGAAATGAAGGCAGCTTTAGTTTTATTCCCTTTTGTCTTATGGGCCCTGCCTGGTGTACTGTTAACAGTTTAGGAACAAGAAGAATAGTTGGGGTTACAGATACCGCCATGCAATGCCACAGCAAGACAGGCATCACTGATCTGTTAATGTTATTATTTATTTATTTCTGTATTTAATGAAGCAACTGACTATTGTTTATGATAACTTATACAAAATAAGAGTATTATTAACACCTAATAATGATTTATCCAGAATTGTATGATTACTTCCTTTTGCCAAAACATAATTAAAACTTTTCATTAAAAATGTTTTAGATTTGAATGGTTGTTATCACGTGAAGGAAAGTGTGGACATGTAAAGCAAGAAGAAAACACAGTAATACTCTCCCATCGTGCTTGTGGTTTTCCTCTAATACAAACATAGTGCTGCACCAGTGCTACTCTAATAAACTGCTCATGATGTATTCTTATGAAATATTTTGTAACACTTGAACTTTTCTGTGAAAACCCCCTCCTGTTAAGTCAGTCAGCAGACTGCACTCTTTTGACTCTTTTGTATGTATAGTAAAAACACTGAGAGCAATATGCTGTAAGAATCCTAAAGAAGCCTTGTTTTATATTGTGTCAGTGTGTGCACACAGTTTGTTAGAGGGCTAAGGTGGCTATAAGGTCAGATCTGAGCCAAAATGCTATTCCAGATCTTTTCTATGTGCTTGACTGAGCTTTCCTGGCATGATGATACCAACGTATGGATGAGACCCTGGTGCTCCTTGCAACGTTTTGAGTCTCGTTTGGCAGGGTTTGTCTTTCATGTACGTAGAGAGCAAAAGATAATCGCCACAACCTGCTAGCGATGCTTTCACTCTTTTAAAAAGCTGTGCTTAGTCTCCTCCTCCTTTATTTGTCATTACCTTGCTCTCTTTTCTCGCATCCTGATAAATTTGAATGGGCAGCTACCTTACACACTGAATAAAATGTGCAGTCACTGTCCATAGCTCGCTTTCGTTTCTTGTATATTTCATCTTTTTTATGACTTCCTTTACATAGTTTTAAATGGTCATTTACTAGCAAGTGACAGAATCTGTATCCCTCGCAGCCGCACAGTGTGCAAAATTCATATTGAGACTGATTGTCATGGTATGATTGTTCTTTTTTCCATTTTTTGTCTACAGTTTCTCATTATAGAACTGGTAATTAGGGTGGATCCAGTTCAGTCATATTAAGATATAAGAATAAAATATAGAGGAGGATAGCCAGCTTCCTCTGCAACATTTGTCCCGCCTCTGCCATGTTCACATGATCTGTTATTTTTACCATGCGGCCATCCGCTGCATGATGCCTTTCTCTCAGTAAACATCTCAGCAGACCAGCTGGCCTTGAGTCAGCCACAGTCAGCTGTAGCTCTCCAGCCCCTCCCTCTCTCTTTTCTATTTTTATTCATCTTAATTTCACTCCAGGGTTATTTTCTCCCTCTGACGTCTCCCTCCTTTCACTTGTTGCCCCTCCTCTACTTCATTTCCGTCGTCCTTCCTCATATGCCTCCCATGGCTGGGCTCATGGAGGCCTTCCAGTGTTAGGTATGTTTCATTCCTTCATTATCACCATTTGTGTTTTCATTTCCAGTCTCCTCCATGCTGTGTGGAGAACACTAGTGTCTGAGCCAGCAGGTTTGGCAGTGCGAGACCCTTCTTTTAGGGAGTTCATGGATGAGTTGAACCCCAGACAACTAGCTGTCAAGCAGCTAAAGCAAAAGTTCTTGGAGGCCCTGCGGGCCAATGATACCCAAGAGGTCCTGCAAATCCTGCACACCGGCAAACTAGACATTGACACGGTGCTGGAGGTGGAGGACCCCAGCATGGTCCTAGCCTCGTACAAACAAGGTAAGGAGGAAGTAGGGTGACATAACTGGCCCCCATTAGTGTTATGGTTGTTACCAGTTTGTGTGCTTGTCAGAATATACCAACTGTGTAGGCTCAGAGGGATAAACACGATGACCCAAATTAGATTACTCTCCACTGTTAAATACATGCTCATGACAGATTACAAATTTTCAAAAAGCGGTAGTTAGGAAAAATACAGTAAATTGTCAACGTTTTCCTAATGTCATAGCTAGGGAACTAGTTCTACAGTGTATCCACTAGGTGGTGCCAAACCCACACAAAGCCTAAGGCTTTACATGATGAGAAGCACTGTCTACATTAGGTGAATTACAGTAACATACCTCTTCAGGCTACTATGGGATAATTATACTGTGATTCAATATATTGAGCCATCATTTATCTTCAACATCATCCTCATACTTTTTTTTAAAGTCTTTAAATTCAAAAGAAAGAATGAGAGGAAAATCTGTCGTACTCCTTTTTTTATTACTATTAAACTCTTGGTTTTCCAATTTGCTACAGGTTATTGGCTACCAGGCTACAAACTGGATAACTCCTGGGCAATGGGTATTCATGTGTGTGTGATGTATAACGCTGTAGAAACAGCACTAGCGCTCCTTCAGAAAGGTGCAGCCGTTAACCTGATGCCCAATGGGAAGACCCCGCTTCATGTGGCCTGCGAGGTCTCCAATGGCGACTTTGTGGCCTTGCTTTTGGCTCACGGGGCAAAAGTCAACAGCCTGTCGCTGAGTGGGCACACACCACTGCACTACTGCATCACCGGGGAGTCTGTGGACTGTGCCAAGCAGCTCATCTTGAAAGGTCAGGAGGGGAGGACGCATAGGTAGATGGATGTACGGATGAAAGTGCAAATACAGAATATGTAAAAGCCACTAAAACAACAGAATAATAATTATGTTTTCCCATGGAGGTGCAAAAGTCAACATGCCGAGCCACAACAATGATGAGGACACACCGTTACACAAAGCAGCCCGATTCGGCGTTCCAGAACTGGTGGCTCTATATCTGGCCCACGGAGTTTCTGTGGATGTGGTCAACTCTTTTCAGGAGACACCTCTGATGACTGCAGCCTTCTGGGCTTTTGATTTTAAGGAGCAAATCTACAGTGAAGGTCACCATTTTGTCTGTCGTCTCCTGCTGGACCACCGAGCAGGTGAGCGGTTCTGGATCAGTAACTGTGCATGACTTTTTACTCATGTCCTCATTGTTGTGTATCATGAAGGCTTTGAGGTTTGTTTCCTTAAACATTTCCTTTCTGTTCCAGACCCCAACCTCCAAGAGGAAGACCATAAAACAGCTCTCCATAAAGCGGCCTGGAATTGTGATCACATCCTAATGCAGATGCTGCTGGAGGCCGGAGCAGATACAAGAGCCATGGACATCAATGGCTGTGCCCCCATTCAGTATCTCCTCAAAGTGACCAATGTCAGACCTATGGCCATACCTGAGCTCTGCTATCAGCTGCTGCTCAACTATAATGCAGCGCGGATCTACCCACCACAGTTCCACAAGGTGTGGTGCGATGTCAAAAAAAATGATATTGAACTACAGTATCTATGACAAATTGTGTCAATAGCAGAAGGTCCTTGCAAGATTGTTGTGCTGTATATTGTCTTGTTGTGTGTTGTTTTGTGCAGGTGCTGCAGTCCTGCCATGACTTTCCCAGAGTAGTAGAAATCACGATAAACTCTTATGAACGTTTAAAGCCCACAAAGAAGTGGAGAAGTGCCATTCCTGACGACAGCTACAAGGTAGGATAGGGATATATTGTATATGGATAGTATGTGCATATTTGTATCAGTTTAGCACTAATAAAAAAAGCTATAATTGCCAGTGTATTTGTATTAAAATACACATCAACAGTAAATTTTGAATTATACTGTGTCTTATAATTGAAGGTAGTCTAAAATTTCCAAATGTTTTGCTTCGCCAGCGACATAAAGACTTCTACGACTCTCTCTTTGCTGTTTGCACCGACACTCCTCGCAGCCTGCTTCACCTGACAAGATGTGCCATCAGAGCCAGCCTGGGTGGCTTCTGCCACAAAGGTGTACCACAGCTGCCTCTGCCATCTCCCCTGAAGAAATATTTACTACTGGAACCTGAGGGGATACTGTACTGATGGAGAGACTTTTTTCGGAGACTTCAACTTCCGCATGGGAAGCTCTAATAGGTAGCCTGTCACCTGACGATTTGAATAGAAACGTTCATTCCTGGAGGCTTTTGACTCGAACATAAGAAATTCCTGTTTAGTGTTTGACGGTGCAGAAGAAACTACAAACAAGCTGTGTCTGCCAGTCAGACATCAGATGAATTACAATAAAACTGGTTTATTTAGGTGGTTTGAGGTTGGACATGACAGAAGACGCCATCCAATTTACCACAAATCATTAATCAACTGACTGTTCAACCGTAAATATATAGGAGTTTGAGCGACAGGTGAGAAAATGGCAATTAAATGATGAAAATTGCTGTGCTAATTTTAATAATAATCTATAGTGATTGATAAGTAAGGATATTTGCTAGCCGTCGCATTCAAAACGAGTTTTTCTGTCTTCTTTGTATTGATTATATCTTTCACCTTCTCCAAAGACCTCATTTGCCTCTTTTAAAGTGAAAGCGTCACATCTTTTGCACTAATTTTCCACCTGAGCTGTATTGACCAACTTGTCTGTCTACTACAGTGCTGCCTCATACTTCAGAGGATCCAAATCTGCCTGGCAACCGGCCTTAATGCTCACTCTCCAGCTCATGCTCTCATGATACTCCAGAACAGAACAAACACTTGACAAAGCACTCCACAACAAGTGTTTGTTTTTCCAGTGGTGTGCACATGTAGACACAAACATGGCCCAATACCATTTTCTGAACACCTTGGCCAGAAATATATACCAAACTATACAAAAGCATATACAAGGAAGTGCATTCAGTGGAAAATATTTGAATCTTTTGACCCACAATTTCCCCCAAAAATGGTGTATACTTTGTTCAGCAAGAACTTCCTTGCTCTTTTCCTAATCTCCAGTCATACAGTGCACAGGTACACAGATGGCAAAAATACATTTTAAACTGTTACTAAACAGGTATGATTAAGACAAAATATAACAGTTTTTCCAGCAAACGATTCAAAGAATGATTAACAGAATGTCTGTGTGCTTTGTTTTAAATATTTCCAATTTCCACAATCTATGAAAAATCCCAGCATATATGGGGGTCGGCATTGTTCCACATACAGGGTTATAGCTTTTCATACAAAGGAATTAAATCCCTCTCAGACCGGTGACCTCACCATCTTACAAGTTGTTTGTAACTGCACCCTTGTACTGTGGGTGTAATATTTGTGAACCTTATGGCAGTCCATAGGTCACACACATAAACAGGTGTGTCTGTGGTTTGATAGTGTCTGACTTCCATTTTTCTACCATGATCCAAGATTGGTTTATTGTATGTAATAGTGCATACACATTTTAGTTGTAAGGGACTTGCTGGTAGGAATATTTTTGACACTTTAAAATCCCAAACAAGTCAAACAGTCTAATAAATAAACATAAAATGTCAGTGAAATCTTGACTTTGCTACTTACCACACTGTAGGTTTCTCTATGTATTTGTGTAGCTCTATGTATTAAACATACTCTATTGGTATGTTGCCACAGCATGTGCCCACTTTAACATGAATGAATGCTAAAGTTCAAGGCTGGTGGCTTGAAAATGAATCCTCTGTAGAGCCAAACAGGTGCAACAGAGTGCCGTACTGCCCACAAGGTCAGGCAGAAAAACCCCACAAAACAACTGCTGTATTGACTCTGACATTGCAGTGATCTTATTTTTACTTCGTATTCTGTTGCATTTGAGAATGAGCTTAAATAATTCTATATTTGTAATACTTCAGTGACCTGGAAAACAGAATTGAGAGACACAAACAGACAAAATGACAAAACCAAAATAGAGTGCAATGTGTGGGCACACTAATGAAGGGGCAAAACAGAGCAGGACAGCCTGTTCTCAGCTCCTAATGGCAGCCGGCCATGAAAAGCCAATGTGCTGTGTCTGCGATGGTTACGGACAAACAGAGCAAAGTTTCCCGAAACAAGCTGTGGAGGGAAAATCAGGGAGTCAGGAGGACATTGCACGTGGAGCTGTTTACGTAACACACTGGGAACAGCTTAGGTTTTAGAGATCTCACTTCTCTGACCTGATGAAACCTGAAATCTTTCATGCTGGATAAATCAATTTGTGAAAGAAATTCCAGTTAATCCATGGACAGGTAAATGGCAAAAACAACAAATAGCAAAGAATAGAGTTCATCAATAAACAATAACAACAACCTTCAACAATGACGTGTTGAGAAATGACATGAGAATTTATTTTCTACATTCACTGATCCTTTTAGTGGTGAATCACAACTACAGTACATTAACACTTGGCCTTTTAAGAGTGTTGCACAGTATAAAAAAGCAACCAAAACATGTCCACTACTTCACAAATTTAGAAAAGGAGATAAAAATATTTTAAATCAAAACATTAACTTCTCACAGCAATTCTAAATGCTTAAAACTATACCGGGGCAGAATTGAGAAGTATGACTGGTGTGTAACTGGGAAATGGAATATGTGAAATTGTTAGTACAGCTTGCATCTGGCATTGTCTGAGCATCTGTCTGTGTCATTCCTATGTCTCTGCTACACTGGTCTCAGTGTGTGTGTCAATCTGTCAAATATGAATAACATGCTACACTCAACTGAGCGTGATGGCTTACAGTACATCATATAAGAGAAAGCTGAAGTACAGTTTTCTACAGTGCAACATTTAGCATTTCACACAAGCCTTCAAAACCTCTGAAGTACAGTAAGTCGCTTAAACATAAAACATGCATCACTACAAGACACTTAGGGTGATATTATCTAATTACCTTCAGTATGCGTGAGATCCGCTGGGTAATTCTAGACAGTCCCTCTTGGGAACACTGAAAACGTGTGTGGCAGTTGTTATAATTAAAATTCACTTATTCACATTTCAGCTATACAGTATGCATTAAATATGCTGCAATACTTTGTTTTAACAATTCCACTTCTCACTTTGCTGTATGGGACCCTTAACACATAACATAGAATAATTCAACTGTAAAAATAATCTTAGCTTGAATGGGTTCAAGGCTAAGGCACAAGGTAGGTAGTTTACTGACATTCAGAGTCCTTTGATAAAAAGAATCACATTTTGCTTACAATGCTGTTGAAAAAGCTAACAGACTGACATTTACATTGAAGTGATCAAATCAAAATCATTTCACTACTTATCACTTCACAGCACACGTCACTGGTACAACCTATTACTCTTGTAGTGTTTCCAAAATGCTCCACTTGTGTGACAGCAGAAAAATGTGTGTGAAGCAAACCTCCGTACAAGAGGAACAGATTTTGCTCCCTTTGTCCTTATGCTGGAGACATTAACATGTTCCCGTTCTGATGAACTTGAGTGACTGGGCTTTTTCAAGCCACTGATACACATTTAACCTAGTGCAAACACACAAGTTTACCAGGTAATTTAATGAACCAAAGAACATTTGCCAGTCTTTAGAATGTGAAATGATACATGAAAGAAATAAAATGGTGCGTGCTTGTTTCGCAGTGCATCCATGTTATTATAGCTAAATAAATGAAAATGATTGTTATGACTGAGGCAAAAGGAGATTAATACTTGACTTATTCAATTACTATTAGCAGCCTATAATTATAGTATAATGGAATTAAATGTGGTGAGCTTTTGTGTGGTTAAATTGCCTGGATGCTGGCCGTAATAGTTCAGCTCAGATGATTTCTCTGCATTTATCTGATTCTTGACACCAACAATGAGCAATTTTCTCCTTCTAGGTTTTTCTCTCTTGGGTGAGAAAGGAATCCAGATTCCATGTAGTCCAGGCCCAGCAACATGCTGAAAGCATTCAGTGCTTTCTTGTACTTACAGTACACGTTTATCCACTTCTTCCAGCATGGATCCTCTTCTTCTTCATTTTATTATTAATTTATTCAGACTATTCTATAGTGTCCACAACTTCGCCCCCCCCGGTCTATCATAACTGAGTCCTCTCATACTTGCCCAGTTTCTTTGGATCCTTGCTGGGCATGCACCAGTCATCAGCCTCTGTGCTGGCCTGGTAATGCCGTAAGGCTGACTTGTTGAAAACAGGAAGTCTCTCCACTGACTCTGAGGACAAGGCCTGGTGATGCAGTACAGAAGGGAACTCATTAGTCTGGATCCTGATTCACACACATGTATGCACGAATGAGAGTCACATCCAATTTGTTTCTCTTTGGGCTTTTCTACAAATTTCCATCTGTGTTTGATTAAAACTTCTCTAACATGCAACATGTGGTGAGTTATAACTTGCAAAAGGACACACATCTACATCTGCCACCACTCAGTCATTCCAGGATGTGTAGTTGACAGTGCATTTCTATGTGAACTTTGCACCAACTTGGCTTTCAGTTATTTTTGACATTGTGTGCGGAGGTAATGCTGTTCTCACCTTTAAGTATATAACAGCTGAGGTACCGTAGCCCTCCATAGAGTAGAGCTGCAGGTCTCCCTGGAAATATTTGGCATACAGGCGGGAGATGGGTAGGCCATAACCAAAACCAGCCTGAAGGAAAAATAACAGGGTTACAGTATCTTTAAGGATTTGACAATCTGGACCAGTTGCAAAAATATTCCAACATTAAAAAAACATAAAGTGGATACTGTAGAGGGTTTGCTTTGTAAACAAATCTCCAGTCTCTCTTGTGGCTACAGTATAATCTGATAGGATGTTGGTGACTGCTTTCCTCTTCGAAAAAAAAGATAATCTGCAATCATGCTCAGTTGCGTGAGCCTCGGTTTAGAACCAAGAGAATTACTTTTTAGTTCACTTTTAATCCCAGTTCAGAACAGCACAGCGAGATTTTACTGAGCTGCATGTCGGGTTTAAAATGCCAAAAGCAAGCTTGTAGTCTTGTAGAATATTGTGTACTGACTAAGACAATCATCAAAACTGAAGACTGAAAAATGTGCAAGAATGATTAAGCCCAACAGGTTTAGTCTCACCAGAGGTGCATTGCGTGAGTTGTCTACATGGACAGGACTGGGAGCCGTGGAGTACATGTAGCTGAAGAGACGTTCAATCTTCCTCAGAGGGACTCCGCCTCCTCTGTCAGACATCTAAAAATAAGGAAGACGTGGGTCCTCTTACTGTTCTGCTAGTACGCTCACATCCAGTGAACTAAACACCTCTTCATCATTTGCCATGTGAACAGAATCTAACCAATGTGATGCTTTGTGTATCGACTCATCGCAGTTGGTTTTATTAACAGTATATACTAAGGTAATAAGGTCCTCGTGGACTTGCATACAGTGTAGCTGAAGGCAAAAGATATATTTGTGTAGTGAATGCCACTACAACACGTATTGCTTTGTTAATATACAATGTATATACAATGGTGTGCACAGTAATGCCTCTAGTCTGTCTTACTCTTGGTGTCCTCATCTACCTTGATAGTGAGGTCTTCAGTGCCCAGTGAAACTCGCACTTTGATTAGGGAACAACGCTGGATTCGTCTCATGGGTCTCTACTGTAGCTCTCATGGCGTTCTGACGGAGAACATGGATTACAAAACAAGTGAGCAGACACACGAGGAAGAATAGTATAGGTCTGATTTTCAGGTTTGTTGGTTACTGTACCTTGAAGAGCTCAAACAGCATATGGTAGAGATGGGACGGCACATAGACAATGTGGAGGGGCTGGCCAGGGTTTTTGGCTTTGAACAATTTTATATTATTGATCGTAATAAAAAAAAAAAAAAAAAAAAGATAATCTGCAATCATGCTCAGTTGCGTGAGCCTCGGTTTAGAACCAAGAGAATTACTTTTTAGTTCACTTTTAATCCCAGTTCAGAACAGCACAGCGAGATTTTACTGAGCTGCATGTCGGGTTTAAAATGCCAAAAGCAAGCTTGTAGTCTTGTAGAATATTGTGTACTGACTAAGACAATCATCAAAACTGAAGACTGAAAAATGTGCAAGAATGATTAAGCCCAACAGGTTTAGTCTCACCAGAGGTGCATTGCGAGAGTTGTCTACATGGACAGGACTGGGAGCCGTGGAGTACATGTAGCTGAAGAGACGTTCAATCTTCCTCAGAGGGACTCCGCCTCCTCTGTCAGACATCTAAAAATAAGGAAGACATGGGTCCTCTTACTGTTCTGCTAGCACGCTCACATCCAGTGAACTAAACACCTCTTCATCATTTGCCATGTGAACAGAATCTAACCAATGTGATGCTTTGTGTATCGACTCATCGCAGTTGGTTTTATTAACAGTATATACTAAGGTAATAAGGTCCTCGTGGACTTGCATACAGTGTAGCTGAAGGCAAAAGATATATTTGTGTAGTGAATGCCACTACAACACGTATTGCTTTGTTAATATACAATGTATATACAATGGTGTGCACAGTACTGCCTTTAGTTTGTCTTACTCTCGGTGTCCTCATCTACCTTGATAGTGAGGTCTTCAGTGCCCAGTGAAACTCGCACTTTGATTAGGGGCAACGCTGGATTCGTCTCATGGGTCTCTACTGTAGCTCTCATGGCGTTCTGACGGAGAACATGGATTACAAAACAAGTGAGCAGACACACGAGGAAGAATAGTATAGGTCTGATTTTCAGGTTTGTTGGTTACTGTACCTTGAAGAGCTCAAACAGCATATGGTAGAGATGGGACGGCACATAGACAATGTGGAGGGGCTGGCCAGGGTTTTTGGCTTTGAACAATTTTATATTATTGATCGTAATAAAAAAAAAAAAAAAGACCGTTAATATGATAAAACAAACCTTTTAGAAAACTAGGTGTATTACAGAAGTACATATTAGCTCTGCCCCGAGACAACACAGTAAGCACCATTAAAACTGTCGTCTCACACAGAACTTTACAGTAGAAAATATCCAAACAAAAATATAATATAGGCAAGAGCAACAGTTAAAACGTGCACACACAGATAAAAAATATCTGCAAATAGAAACATTATGGTTGTTTTGTAAGACTTACAATTGACTTCTGTGATCTCCATATCAGGGGAGGTCAAGTAATACTGCTCACACAGCATCTTTGAAGTCTCATACGCATCTACAGAGTGAAACAAAACAATCTGTGGTTACATATCAGCGTGAGAAATTCTAACCACAAAGAATAACATCTCATGCTAAATGGAGGACATTTTCTGCCTTTTAGTGAACCAGTTTATACAACATTCACAGGTGGCTCTATCATAGCCATATGTATAATGATAACATCCCTTCCGACTGTATATTTACCCTAAAAATATTAGATTATACTGTAAAAGTTCAAAGAGTCATGGATTTGTACAGAGTGGTGGAAAGCAGATAACACATCCAGTGTGTGTGTGTGTGTGTGTGTGTGTGTGTG
The DNA here is from genome assembly GCF_016859285.1 of Xiphias gladius. Taxonomy (NCBI): domain Eukaryota; kingdom Metazoa; phylum Chordata; class Actinopteri; order Istiophoriformes; family Xiphiidae; genus Xiphias; species Xiphias gladius. The sequence continues at coordinate 10,728,863 of NC_053423.1, read as the reverse complement.
TGGGGGGGTATTGAAACTGAGGAAGATCATTCATTACCTTTTACTACCTCCACAACGTCACAGCTGGGGTCAATGCTGCCAATGTGTTTGGGATGGGCTGGGTTCACACTGCCGTTAAAGATTAATGCTACAGGGCAGAACAACAAACACTGTGTGCTTCAAAAAACACATCCGTACAGACAAATTGCACGGCCCATAACTTTGTGGATATTTAGTAAAGTACAAAGTACAAATAAAGCAAAGCATAGTCTTTGCAGTGGGGAATATTAGCAACAGTTGAACACTTATTGTTGAAATAGTTGTAACTATATCTCTTGAGCTGCTGGCAATAACATCAGATGCATTAACCATTCAGTGCCACAGAAGTGCTGCAGGCTGGGTGTTGACTTTGTGGTACTTATATACAGCAGTAAAATCTTAAAACGTGACATGTTCATGGTCATGACTTGGTGCTTAATCAGATTTTTTTTTTTTTTTTAAATGACAAAATGTGCTGTGGCAGAGCCCCTTCTTCTGGCTATCAAGCATTTTCAGCACACTGAGTGTAAATTATTGACATGAGCTGTGAGTGTTAGCAACTGTGTTGATTAACTCACAGTCAATCACAAGTGCTATACTGACTGTGCTGGTTCATGAGCATGCGTGTGGAGATGCGGCTCATGTAGAAACGGTCCAAGAAGTACTGAACGTTCTGGTTGGTGACGGGGTCCACGCCGAACGCCTCCTTGTACTCCACCACGCCCTGAGCCATGGTGGGCACCACGTTGTTGTGCCGGTTCCGGATGTTTACCAAAGTCTGTGTAAAGCTAAGGGCAAAGACAATGATGATGGACGTGTGAGTATGTGAGGGTAGGTACCACACCATGTTTATTAGATTATGTGCACATCAGCATAAACGTGCAAGGCATTGGACACACATGCCTGCTAAACATAGCACATTGTTGTTTATTCACATAAAAACAAGGCAATGAGCACACTTTCAATTAATTTTCAACAAGAGTTTTGTGTTGCAACAAAAGATATCAATACCAATACCAGCAAGCATGCACACACATGCATGCACCCACCAGCCCACTAAGGATGTACCAATATCAAATATCTAGTATTTGAAAGCTGATCCCAGCAAATTGATAATTAGCTGATAAATGTCTCCTAATTGGCATGAAAAAAATACTTCACACAGGCATCAAACTCCTATCTTACTATCTACCCTTTAGTGTAGCGTAGAGCCACTTCAAACTGGAGAGCGAAAGCAGCCAAACAGCTAAACCTACTGTTTACAGTGCTGATGTGCTCAATGGTGGCTGCAAGTTTAATTTATAATTGTACTACTTTAATCAGCAATTTGAAGAAACTGCATTCAAAGCAGTAAAACGAGTTCTAACACATGGTACCTGATACAAAAGGTCTCCCAAAAAAAAGCAAATATTGAAATACATGCTGAATGAACAAGATGAATTAATCTTAATTACTCCAAATTAAAAGGAGTTATTGCTGGTACTGAACTGCATGAAACAGTTCGTCTTGGTGGTGGAAGATGTTGGATTTTGCTGAAACAGTGGAGCCTATACTGTAATTAATCTTCTATCTTTGAGTCTGACGGTGGCCTTCAGTTGTTGTACAAGGTATGTGAAGATGAAAGATGTGACCGCAGCCGTTTCCATAACAGACATATGGATTTCAAGCGACTGTGCTACTGAGTCTGATCTGAAGTTTGCAGCGTGAGGTTGAAAACAGGCAGTTAACAAATAATTACAGAATTATTTGATTAGTAGTGGCAATTTCTGCATAATCAACTAGTTGGATTGGTAAGCTCAAGGAAAAAAAACAAACAAATACATTCTTACGGTGTACTAAGTAATGCATATGTACTGGAAAGTGTCCGTAAATTACTTACTTTGTCAGGACATCCTTATCATCTGGATCTTTTTCTAGAAAATCTACGAGCTCCAACAAACTCTGTGAATACCTGGTGGGCACAAAGAAATACAGATACACTCTCAATTTGGTTTATTTACTGTACATTGAAATGACAGAAAGCTCCACTATGATGAAAAAAAAAGAGGTGATTTGATTTACATGAAACTTCACGTGAAGGCACTAAAAACTACTCTTAGAGGCCATTATTGAACTTCTTTCATTTAGACAACTAGAACAACTGTATCATTAGGCATAGATTATTTCCACATGATTAACAACACTCCCCACCCCCTTAGTTAATTTTAGTTTGTTTTATCAGTCTTTTTTTTATCAAGGCAAGTGGACGAAGAAGACTTTGTGCTGAACTCACTGAGTCACACTCTCTCTTGCACTATCTTGGTGTAGAAAAACTGGGTGAAAGGTGAACAGCAGTGTGGCTATGTCTTCTATGTGCTGAGTTTGTCCCTCAACTGACCTTCAGCTTTTGATTTTATATCAAGTCCTGCCATGCACACAGATGTATATCTGTTGAGAGACTATGATGCGACTTCTGTTTTTGCAAGTTTGCCAGGAAAACATCGAGGTGTCCCCTCTCTCACCTCGTGAACAACATTAACGAGTGACAGATCAACTCTTCTGCAGGAAACCCAAAGAGTTCTGCCAAACGGGGATAAGAAAGCCACGGTGCGGGAGGTAGGCCTCCATGGCCAAATATAGACACTGCTATGGCTCTTATGAAAAGAGTGGGGGTGGGGTAATGACCCTTGTTGTCATGTCTTCACGTAGACCAAACATAATCAATGTGCTAGGGTCTGCGGTCTGCAGTAGAATACTATAACAACATGCTGATACTGAGAAGTAGCAGCTGTGGTGGAAAAACACACTCCAAGTAGTAAAAGTACACAGAAACAGGACTTCCATTTTGGCTTTAGAGAAAAGCTGTTGGGCTCTTCAGTCATGCAAATACACTAAACGACATTACAGACATAACGATCAATTTTCCTGCACACACAGTCCTGTACCTGAGTGCAACTCAATGTTTATAGCCTTTCTCAATTTAGATAATGAACATAGTGTACCTTGAAACGGTCGTGTGCACACAGGTTCACATATGCTGGTTTAACTCTACCTGTGTGAGGATTGTGACCTTGAAGAAAAAAAAAAAAGGTGGAACTGTGTAATCCTAGCATGCATTCTTCAAAATTCCAAATCTGTGCTGCATCTTCATAGTATAACAGAACAGTGAAGCTTATACATTATATATTAAGTTATAAAGGCCTATTACATAAAAATAATATGCAAACATTAAACAGGGACAGTGAGGCTGGCTGGTGTGTCAACCTTATCCAATTCAGAAGAAAATCACAAAGCATGTTCCAAGATCTGTTGCAATCTAGCCATCAAATTATTGCACAGAGGGCAGGTGGGTGGGGGAGGAGAAGATTTCATGCATCTTTACACAGAACAGAGAGTCACCTCACACAACATCGACAGCGATACTTTCATCCAATCAGATAATCATGTGACAAGCTAAACTCACCAAAACCAAAGGAGGCAAATGCATAAAGAATGGCTCCATATTATAATTGAAGCTAAACATCCAAAGGCTGGAACCCAGACACTACTGTTTCATAACTTTCTCGTGCTGAAACGAGAACCAGTCCCTATATGACCTTGTATAAGCCGGAAACCCTGAAAATAAATGACGCAAGACATACAATAGGACTCTCACTTTACCCTAACGTTCTATTCCTCACGTTAACACTGCTGCAGAAAGTTGCAGGAAGACTGGTTGGAAAACTAAGATTTCTTTATTTCCAGAGTTTAGTAACAGTGATTGTTGTACAACAGATTAGAGCTGTACTTTAGTCTAGAGATCCTACCAGCTGGTGAGGAGTTTAAGGGATGGAGTACTGAGGAGCTTGTCAGGGAGGAAATCAATTTCCTTCATGATGTTGGCCAGTCTGACAGGAAGCTCCTGACGCAGGAACACAAAGGAGGTCTTCTCACATGCATTGGCCGAGCCTGCAGTCACGAGGGACAGTGTCAGGAAAAAAAAATGACTGAGCAAGCAAGCACCTTTTGACCTCATCCTGTCGAGAAAGTTGATTAAAAACGAAATCTGTCAGGGGTTATTTGTGGAAAAGGACTTTCTTTACGGGAATCTGTTGTGCAAATGAAATGGAAAACCATGATGAAAATAGCCGCATGTTAATGCAGAGATTAGATTCAGTTTTTTTGTTTTTGTTTGTTTCTTCTATTTGTTATTGCAGTATTCAGTCAGTCACCAAAAGTTAAAATTGGTAATTTCAGATGCCATGTACAGTAAGAGACACAAATAAAGATCTGAGAAACGTCAGCATCTCCGTGAACATCTGTCTGCATGTGTCTTTTTCTGGTGTTAGCTGCAGTTGTCTGTCAGTGATCTGCACGGTGCAAAGTCAGCTGTCACCACACAAAGAGAATAACGGAAGTCGTGCAACAGCCATGTGAGTCTGGGAAAAACACTCAGTAACGTGCACTGACGGACAAAATCATTACTACTCGCAACGCTTACCGAAGTCAATGAATTGCTTCATAGACAAGGGAGAAGGGGAAAACTTAGAGAACCTCTCCACTTGTTTCGGTATCCCAGTTACGGAGCCGTTTTTCAACAAAAGCTGAGCGAACTTCATTTCTCCTCTCCTTCACAGACCCCAAACTGTCAGTGTATCGGGGGTAAAAACTGTGCGTTGTCTCTTCAGCACGCTCCAGTGCGACGAGTTTTGGCTAGCAGGGGCTAAAGCTCGGCATCAGACATGAAACCCCATTCGTTAATTTGACATCTTTGAGAAGACTGGCTACGACTTCCCCATCGCTGTTTTTCTTGGGCAGCCTCCTCGCATCTCGGTCAAGTTGTTGAATGTGCTCCAAAGGCAATTTACAACACAGAGCGATTTGTGTTTTCTTTGGCCGAGGAGGAGAGGAGAGATTGACAGCAAAATCAACCAATGAGCGGCAAGATTTTTTTTTTTTTGCTGGCCTTGGGCGGGTCGGAGTCCTCTCACAATGTTCGATCCAGACCGTGATGTAAAGTAACATGGTCTTTTATTACAGCCTCCCCTACCGACGAGCTATCCAAAAAATTCTTGTTTGTTTCATATTCGAGCGCTTACCGTGATTATCACGGTGGCAAACGGATATCTCAAATAACTGTACGGGTCTTCATTAGAGACAGACAGACTTCCAAACCGACTGTACTTGCCGCAGCTTCGCTTTCTAGTTAACTCGAATATCAACGTGCACCCAACTAAAACTCACCAGACTTCCAGCCACGAGTTTAGAAGCTCATAGCACAACAGACGACCTCTGTCTGTACAGTCGCGCCTGAAAAGTATCAACGTTTGTTTATTTGTTAGTTTTATGTTCGCCAACGCACTTCACCAAATGCCCAGATGATGGCGGCGTTGCAAAACTCACGAGTGGATGACAGTGCGTGTCAAAGGAGGTGGGATTTCGTCTCCTCCTTCCCTACTCCATCCTACTCCTCCTAGGGATGTATCGGCGTGCAGTGCACCTGTCTTATGTAGTATTCGGGTCATCGACCGCTGAAATGCTCTATTTTAAACAGTGTCATCAATAGCCACACGAAAAGGTTGAGACGACCTATTCGGTGGTAGCCGAGAGGCCTCGATTCAGTGTTGTTTAGGTAGATGATGTGTTGATTTTTTTTCGGGGTGCAGCAGTGAGACAGCATCTTTGCCGGGTGACACATCATTATCAGTACGAGTGGACAAGGTACGAGTGATACCGTAACAGTACATTATACGGTTATTTGGGATAAAATATTCCCCTTTTTGTCAGCTAACGCTCTTCGTTAGCAAAATTCACTATAATATGTATGGCAAGGCCTTAAACGCATTGCCGTAAGTAAAATGCTGTCAGATTTCTGATTAGCTAACGTTAGCTGCGAATGCATTGATGCTTTGCTAACGTTAGTCGGTTGAACGAGCATATTTAGCTAGTGGTTTGTTTGTCTTCCTGCATGGATATTTATCAATGTAACTTGTGTTTTCTGTTATTATTATACTGTGTATGTGTCAGTTCCTTTATTTTATTTATGTTGGAAGACATAATGGCCTACATACCTTTAGTTATTTACTCATATATTCGTTCCAAAAAGCTTTAGTGGGCGTTTTTAAACCTCCAGGTTCATATACTTTCTATTCATTTTCTATGTCTGAGGGATGTGACACTGGCCTAATACCCAACGAACCACTGGTCAGGGTGCACACTGCTATAAATAGGTAGCCCACCTTTCTGTAACAACTCAGAGGCATAGTTAGTGAACCTGATACAAGATCTCAATCGTAAGGCTACATTAAGTTTGTTTTCCATCCATTAAAGTTTTATTGTCTTCCTAACTGGATAGTGGAAATAGAAGTGTTGCGGTTTTGAACCGTTCCCATAAAAGTCTCATCAAATTAGAGTATTTTAATGCATGTACAAGGTTTGGTTAGTTTTTTGATAACCATGTCGATTTGACTACGGAATTGAACAGATGAAGTGGCTGCCTAAATATATCATACATACACTGGACTAGTTCCTCTGGAATTGGTACACATTGTCACACCAATGTGAAAATCCTTTTCTGCTGGGTATGATCTAGTATTGACAGCTGTTCTGCCAATATCAAGTCCTTATTGGTTTTTGTATAACTGCCACACCCAGTGGGTTTCCTGAAGAATCACTTAGGCTCACTGGATGAACCAATTCTCTCCCATACTATATAATGTTAAAACCAAACCAGAGCATATTGTGAGTGAGCCATATGTAGCTCATTACTGTTCGATCTTCTTGCTTGAAGCCCCATAGGACACCATGTCGGACAAAAGTGACCTAAAAGCAGAGCTTGAGCGCAAGAAGCAGCGCCTCGCCCAAATCAGGGAGGAAAAAAAGAGAAAGGAGGAGGAGAGGAAGAAGAAAGAGGTAAGGAAAAAAGTGAGTAAATTCACACTACTGGCACTCATACTCTATCACCCTCTTGTGTGTAATGTTTGTGTCATCAGTTGTTTTTTGTCAGGCCGTAAAACATAAAAGGCTGAGATTGTATGTGTCCATGTGTGCATAGAAACATCTTTGTGTGTGCAGAAAGTCGGTGTTGGAATTTGTAATCAAACTGTGCATGAACACATGCATGTTTTAACGTGTTCTTTAACTCAAGATGTGTGAGCTGTGAACCTGTTCTTTAATTCATGATGGGTAAGCTGACATTTCTCTATGTGTCCCGTGCAGTCAGAGAGCCAGCAGAAGGCAGAGGTGACTCCAGAGGATTCAGACTTAGACCGTAAGCGCAGGGAGACTGAGGCCCTCCTACAGAGTATTGGCATATCACCGGAGCCTCCACTAGGTACATAATACTCTTACACCAGAAACAATAAATCAATCCTTCTCTTGTGATTGTGATGCAAAAGGTTTAGCAAATTCTTACAACACCTACAGTAAAACCTACCTACATGGTTCTCAAATTACACCATACGTCATTAAAGCGAAAAAACTTCTGAGAAAATGTTTAATGTACTACATACTCATTTAGCAGACCTAAGATGCATACAGCAACTTACTGTAATATGGTGAAAATTATCTGTCCAGTCCCACCCCACTGAAAATGAAATCATCAGAGAACTAAAGGATGTCATCCATGCCATGACTTTGCAGAATGTAGTACTTCTGTTTATATGTATATATATGTATATGTATATATATATATATGTGTGTGTATATGTGTATATATATATATATATATATATATATATATATATATGTATATGTGTGTGTGTGTGTGTGTGTGTGTGTGTGTATATATATACATAATATTTTAGATATATTTATATATATATATATAATATATTATATATATAAATATATTATATATAAAATATATATTATATATTAATATATATAAAATATTATGTATAAATATATTACATATATATAAATATATTTATATATAATATATATAATATATATAATATATATATATATAATATATATAAATATATATAAAATATTATATATATATATATATATATATATATATATATATATATGTATGTGTATATATATATATATATGTATGTGTATATATATATATATGTATATGTATATATATATATATGTATGTATGTGTATATATATATATATATATGTATGTGTATGTATATATATATATGTATGTATGTATTTATGTGTGTATATTATATATATATTATATATTATATATGTTTGTACCTTTTTCACACGTACTATTTATTAGGGTTCATCACATAACACTGTGTTTTTTATCATAATTTGATTCCATGATCTGTATTAGACATTGTGGTTTGACTGTGCTGAACATTTTTCATATTTACTTTGATGATTCATTTTTATAGCAACCTCCTTTTATCATCTTTTCCTGTTCCACTGTGTACCTTGAGTGTATGATATCATGTATGTGGGTATTTGGACATAAATACTTGGAAGAGGAAGAAAAATGTGTTCCCTTTACTTGTGCACAAATTACCTCCAGCAAGCTTTTGGCAGCACTGTTCTCTAGTGGTCTGAAATTGTAACAACACCCTTAATACCTCAGAAATGGGTCACTACTATGCCTGTTATTAGTTTAAGTTATTTATAATGCATCTTCAAATGCATCTTAGTACAGATAACTAATAAATACAAAAATCAACAATGCGTTTGATGCCTTGCTTCCCTCTCCTTTCTTTTAAACATTTATTATATTTGTCCATCACTTTTTTTACGTTGTTGCTTCTCATCCCAATTTTTTTGAGCAGTCCATTCTTTGCAGCCTTTAATGTTAGATTCATGTTACTTTCATTATTTAGTCCCGACCCCTGTGTCCCCCTCCAAATCAGTAAGCACACCCAGTGAGACGGGGAGCCAGGACTCAGCTGATGGAGGAGCGGCAGGCAGGTAGGCCAAAATCACGCACTTAACACCAAAGTTCAATGTCAGAAGTCTTTCTTGGTGCATGAATCTTGTTCATTTTTCTTTGGTAACTTTGAAAATAAGAGGTCACATTTGAAGTATTTATCAATTTCTTTGGTTTGGGTCGAGAAAAAAAATTCTGATTTTTTTTTTGTTTTTGATATTTGATAGTTTTTTGAATATATCTCAAGAATTTGTCACATTGTTATGTAAGGAAAAAATAAATATTAGATGCTCATGTAAGCGAAATAAGACACTCGGAAAATGTGTACTAGAAGGCATTACTCACTCTCACGTACCAGTTATGCTCTTTGAGAGGTTACCATTAAACTGTATGAGTCTTTAACTTGAAGGCAAAATGTGGCCTAAATATGTTGATAAAAGTGAAGGGGCATTTGGCTGTGAATATTTTTTGCAGATTGTCCTTTTTACATATATTCTGTCTCTTTTCTTGTCAATTGCACAACAGGTTTAGGTAAGGATGAGTGTCACTACTGGTATGGTTGTGCTGCCTTGTTAGGTTTTGAATGTGGTATTTTGTCATTTGTCATGGCATCTGGTGTTTTGATGACCACTGTACAGCTTGTTGTTTATCACTGCCAAGTATGAGAAATTATGTTTGAGCTTGAGGTAAGTCTCAGCTGTAGACATTCATGAAAAGTAGATGTTAGTGGGAAAATACTGAGAGATGCAAATTGCAGTTTCCAGATATAAACTTTCAAGTAAGCAACACATTGGCAGACTTTCAGAAAGCAGCCTTGGTGAGCCAGTTAATGGAATATTTCTGGAATATGGGGCCTAATGAGCATGGACTATACATTTGCAGGTAAACAGCTGATTTGAGCACAAGTGACAAAATGTAAGGTTTTCCGATTCTGTCTTACAACACACTCATAAACACCAGCCTGGTGCAGCAACTAATTTAAGTTCTGCTCATATCTTCTTTTGTTAATTAAACCTTGAGAAGGGAGTGGTCATCAAGCGCTTTCCATTTGCGTTTTAATGGTAGCTGACTGTATGATCAATGTGTGAGGGATGCCCTCAGGGGTCATTAGTGATGTGTTGTTCTGGTATGGCCAGGGGTGGAATTGGGGATGAAGAAAGTTCCTAGCAGGAATAAATTCTCTTTTATAAGACTTTTTGCTTCTTTTTATCTTTTACCAATTTGATTTTTTACAAATTGGTGAGTTAACTCCAATACCTGGAATGAAAGATTTTCCCCCCAAATCCACCCTGGATTATGGCATGCCATTTTGAGCTTCTCCATTTGTGGCTGTGTATGTGTGTGTCCCTTCTTAGGTCAGGTTTCTCTAAAAACAAGTCCCAAGCACAGAGCGTAAGGTAAGCATTTTTCATGTCAAACCCAGGAACACACCCCCCCCCCTTAATTTTTTTTTAGGTGAGGTTATCCTCATGTGAACAGAGAGAGGCACCCAAGCATTGTCATTGGTCTTACCGATGTGTTCCCATCATAATTTATAAGATCAAAACAGTGGAGTGCCTTGCTTACCTTCGTTCCTCCACTCTCTGGTGACTTCCTGTCCGAAGCTGTGCTGTCTCCCTTAATACCAGCTCGAAAGATTGCTGCTCGCATGAGTTGAGCCACAGAAGTCATTTCAGCCTTCACACTGTTGCTTAAAGTGTCATCGCTGTTACTGTAAAACAGACAGTCCATCAGGCTAAAGAAATACCTTGCCACTCTCACCTGGCACTGTGTGGCACAAGCTGAAGGCCTAATGTGTGTGTTTAGTGGCCCTAAAAGGTATCCTCAAAACTGTAGTACAGTTGGAAGAATTATCCTTTCATAGCTGTTAGATTTCAACCAACTTGCCATAAAATTCTTTAGGTTTCAGTTGCTTTTTAAATTCCCTGTATGTAAATGATTCCTAAAACAAGTTAGAACTGCTGAACAACCACGCAAATGCGCTGAATGAGCTCATGGTTTTGTCAAACTCACTGATCATGCATGACAAGTCTATTGTCATGTGTGCTGAGCAAGCTAAATAGATGGATGTATTTTGATTTTCAAATGCTGAATGTTACTA